>NC_069503.1:332691733-332759233 GCF_027579735.1 Bombina bombina
TGGATCGTTAACATGCTGGAATATTCATGCCAAATTTCTGGAGACTGGGAATCATCTTGTCAGCCTGTATTTTGGTATATTGCAGGCATTCATGGTGACATCTATGTGACGGATACCCCGACTAGGTAGCTCTGCCAAATGGGTCCTGCTTCCTCCCTGCCGACTGCAGCTATTTAGCTGGCAAGTAACCACAGCATGTAGCCCCAACTGATGCCCGACAGCACCAGTATTCAGGGTCTCACCCTGTGGCAGACTCTGACTACCCAGACTAGGTAGGTCTGCCAGAGGGTCCTTCCTCTGCTTGGAACAGGCTGCTATGTAGCCCAGGAAAGTAATTTTAGCTGGAACCCACCCAAATAACTAGACATACTAGCATTCAGGTGAAACAGGAACATATTTTATTGTAAAACATACACTCCTATTATACACAAAGCTCATCTTGATAACACACTGGACAATCCCAACATTTTCCCAGCATTCCCACCCCTTCAGACAGACCGGCGCCTCCATAGCAGCCATAGTCCTACAGACTCCCAGGACCCATGGGTGGCAGTTTCTGGGTGATC
Source organism: Bombina bombina (assembly GCF_027579735.1). Taxonomy (NCBI): domain Eukaryota; kingdom Metazoa; phylum Chordata; class Amphibia; order Anura; family Bombinatoridae; genus Bombina; species Bombina bombina. Next base: position 332,692,300 of record NC_069503.1, read on the forward strand.
CCGGGGGAGCTCTTGGTCCCCAGATGCCACAGTCCAAAAAGCGGCATGATTCGTTACTGGGGACCGGAGATACAGTCTGTTGAAGTTATGGTGGTAGAAGTGTCCAAAACCCATGGTTCCTAAAGAAGCTCCTCTCCGGTAATTCCCCCACATCTTGTCCTCCCTAGGGGCTATCAATCCCCAAAAGAGTGGAGCTGTGGGACAAAGGGCCGCTGGAGCAACCAGGGGTAAAATTAGCGGGTGTCCTACTGTTCTGTGGCTGATCAGAAGTTCAAGGAGCCCGGACAACCTAGGAAGGTTTTTCCAGTCAGAGACCAGCTCTGTCAAGATAAGCTCCAGTGGGACAAAACAAGCAACAGGAGGCTCCTAGAGATCGCGGTTGCTCCGAGGAGCCCAAAACCGCTGATAAACAACATGGGTGAGATGGTATGGGGGTTTAACCCTTGCAGCCCGGTACCCATGAGAATCTATAAATTTCATCTCCCCAACACCTTTTGCAATCATGCAGCCAAATATCGTCACACTCCCACCTCCATAATTCCCTGTTGGGACTATGCATTCACTGTAATAATCCTGACCAGGTTCACACCAAACATGCTGCATCCCATCTGAGTCAAAAAATTGTATCTTGGTCTTAGCCATCTTACCAAATAATGTGCTCCCAGTATTCATCAGGCTTTTCATGTTGTTTAGCAAAGTTTATTCTTGCAGTTTTGTGCCAAAGAGAAAGCAAGTTTTTTTTTCTTGGATGCTGTCCATAGAAGTTGACATTATGCAATGTCCTTAGCACTGTCTGAGCTATCACAGAAATTCCAATTTCTATCGATAATCCCTGAGCCAAATCTGAAGCACTTGCATGTTGCCTGTTTTTCAGAGCTAGATTATGCAAGTAGCGCACTTTCCGTGGCGTCATTTTAGGAGAACAGCCACTGCGGCTCTGATTTTTGGCACTGTGTATCGATCTATACCTCCTGATTACTGCTGCAACTGCGTTTTGACTGATATTTAGTTGGTCACCAATCTTCCTGTATCCTTTTCCATCTTTGTGAAGTCTCACAATCAGATTTTTCAATTCCTCTGGCAATTCTTTTCCATGTGGAGACATGATGCCGACTTGCAGATAGACACAGCCCATTGGTCAAAAAATTAGACTGTTCTGGTAACTATGCTCATGCAATTAGGCCAATTTAAAATCATAGGTGTACTCAATTTTGTTTCAGTGATGTAACTTGTGTATCAGTGACCACAGGTATATTCACTTTTGTTGCATTAAGTTCCTACTTTGGGGCCTGTATTTTCAATATAATCTTTCTAAAGTATTTGTTTTTAATTGTTTATAATAGAAAATACTTTACTTGTCAACTTAGAAATAAAACAATTATTGAGAGGTGTTACCATTTTGAATAATTTGATATTTAAGTGATATTGCACAGGGGTATACTCACTTCTGTTGTATACTGTACTTAATAGTTTGTATTGTAAGAAACAACCTTTTGCTGATGTGTTTAAACAGTTAAACAAAATAAAAACATAAAATTTATAAGTGGAGAACTTAGCTCCCACACACAAAAACAAATGTTTGATTTATCTGCTGGAGCAGAAATTGTTGCAAAGTCTAAACAACCTGATTTTATTGGAAATATGTTTCACTAATAAATCCAGCATAGTTGTGTAAGGAGTTAAAAGCTTGCAGATTTCTTTTAGTCAGATAGAGTAACATGTTTACTTCTGTATAAAGCTAATGTCTTACATTACCCTGTTCCAAGAAATTATAACAAAGTAACAAAGTTAAATGTATGAAAAAGAAAGGTTTGAAAGGTACATTTTAATAAATATTGTGCCATGTATATTAAAAGACTGGAAAAAAAGTTAAGTAAAAACTGTTAAAATGTAAAACTACTACTACAGTTTTGGTTTTATATGTCTTATTCCTGCTGGCTCATAAGAATTATTGTCACATTACTCCTGAAGAGTGACACACCTATGCAAATATGCCAAGAAAAAATAGTTTTCATAATAGATCATATAAATATATATATATATATATATATATATAATGGGTTATCTTACAAAAATAATAATGGGGTTACTAATCTAACTCACTGGTAAATGCATTATTTTAAAAAACAATGTGTATTACATTTAAATGAACAAATATTTAGTTATGTATATATCATAAGACATAAAATGTCATTTGAGTACTGCATAGGTGCCACATGTACAAACCACTGTATGGATTTGGGAATAATGCAGAGTTTATTTTCGGCACACCAACTTAAAATTTCATCTGCTATCACTTTTAGATATCCAGTATAGATTTCTCTTTGTGGCTTTTTTTACTTAAAGGGACAGTCTACACCAGAATTGTTATTGTTTAAAAAGATAGATAATCCCTTTATTACCCATTCCCTAGTTTTGCATAACCAACACAGTTATAATAATGCACTTTTTACCTCTGTGATTACCTTGTTTTTAAGCCTCTGCAAACTGCCCCCTTATTTCAGTTCTTATGACACACATCCATTTTAGCCAATCAGAGCTGGCTCACTGGAACTCCAAGTGCATGAGCACAGTGTTATCTATATGACACACATGAACTAACGCCCTCTAGTGGTGAAACACTGTCAAAATGCCCTAAGAGAAGAGGCGGCCTTCAAGGGCTTATAAATTAGAATATGAACCTCCTAGGTTTAGCTTTCAACTAAGAATATCAAGTGAACAAAGCAAAACTGGTAATAAAAGTAAATTGAAAAATTGTTTAAAATTATATTCTCCATCTGAATCATGAAAGTTTTTGGACTAGACTGTCCCTTTAATTATACTGAAGAATTTACATTATAACCATTACCAACTCCAATTTTACATAACTCTCAGGGTCAGAAAATATTAAACTCAGATTCGGGCACCAGTTTAAAAGTTGTATAATAAATATCATGGCATATCCTTTATGTATATGCTAAAACATTATAACGTCTCAAGTGCAAATATAGGTTTAGCAGAATGAACACTCACTACATCAGTTTTTATAGCAGTATATATTAGATCTTATTTATTAACTGATGTACATTTCCTGCACATTGTGCGGTATTCAGTAGATATGTTGCGTATATTATTTGATTGTTCTATGATAATGTTCCTCATCATTCAGAAAGTACCTCAAGTTGCTGCATTGACATTTGTTACGTTTTCCTTGTTACATGGGCTAAAACGCAAGTTTTCGTAGTAATCTCATAAATGTTTATGCATTTAATTTTATATTTTGCAGCACATCAAAATATTTTCAATCAAAACATTTGTATGAATTAATTTACTTGAAAATGTTTTAGTAAAACAACATTTTTAAAGGTTGCTTCATTTTTTTTTTTTAACTTGTCTGAAAATTAAACTTTCCAGAATATCTTTAGTCAGGTTTAATTTTAACATCCAAACACAGTTCATGCTGCTGATGTTTAACTGCGTTCAGGAGTTTGTTATGTGTGCGGCTTCTTCAAAGCAATCAAAATATTGTTGACGTTTGGAGTTTTACCTAGTTGTTAATTGGCAGGTTTAGTTTTTATTGGTTTCTGGTATCCGGAAATCATAGCTATTAAAAATTGCAGGTGGTTTTGTAAGGTGACGACTGGGGGAGTCAGTAATTTACATTGTTATTATTATATCATAAAATGACTTAGTTCATCCGTTAGTACTGAAAGTGGAAAGTTTAATGCTTAATAATATTAGATGATTAAGGAATTTTTTTTGGATCTCATTACTTTTTATTTTACAGAATATAGAGAACACTGAATTATGACAAAAAATTGGGCTATACTTTGACAATTTATTGAAAACCTTTAATTGCAATGCAGTGGTAGATACAGGAACAAATATACAATTAATGCTGAAAATATGAGATGGAAAAAAAATCTACTGATCCTGAGCTACTAATTTTTTGTTGTTGCTGCTGCATGTTTTACCTTTTTTAAGTACCCATCGTCTGCCCTTTACCTTCCTCCTTTCTCTATGTAGGAGACTTGATAGGTAAAATTGCACTGCTTTAGAAATTCAGCACGTCTGGTTCCTTAGATATTTGTGTGGGCTACAGTAATGAATGACACTAGTGGCAACCCCTAAGCACACCGCTGGTTAGACATAGGACTATTCTGAATTTAGGCCAAGGCAAAAATTCATAACACTTTTCATTAAAAAAATATTACATTTAATATTTAAAGAACATTACACATTATAGCAAAACAAAACCAAAAAAACTGCTGGTAAGATTTCTGAATAAATTCCATAATGAAAATGTTTGAAATTCAGAATTTATGTCAATGACCATATAACCCATGAGGCACTGTCCTAAATTCAGCAGATATAATTAAAATAAGTGGATGCAATAATTTATATAATTTGTAATCTTACCAGGGATGGACAGCCAGTATTATTCAATGGGCCATGAGACTGCATATACAATCAGGAAAGTTCAAAGGGGTACACTATATTTTCAATATTTTATTTAGCTGAAAAAAAATGTATGGGGGGGGAGTAGATTACCTAAGAAAGGGGGGTAGAACGTATGTGCTGGTGTTTTGTGGAGTAATTTAGAACATACTGGTTTTCTGAAAGTAATGCAATATTCTTTCCTGTTTTGGAGGAAAGGATGGAAGTCACATGGGAACAAATTCCTTTGGTCACTACTTACCCAACACTACCCTAGGGTGCACCCCCTTCATAAGGCAATAGTTGGTAACAGAAGAAAGCAGAATATATCAACTCATCATTTTGGTCGCTTGTTTGCTTTGGTATCTGTAGAAGATACAGTGCCCTCCACTAATATGGGCACCCTTGGTAAATATGAGAAAAGAAGGCTGTGAAAAAATATCTTTAGTGTTTAACCTTTTGATCTTTTGTTAAAAAAATACACAAAATTACTCATGGATATCAAACAATTGCAAACACAACACAGGTTTATAAAAAAAAATCTTTGTTAAATAAATGTGTGGCACCTCTATGAATTTGTAAGAGAAGTTAATTCCCATTGATATTTTATGTTTTTTTTAGTACACCTGGGTTACTAGGAACAGGAAATTGTTCAACCATGACTTCCTGTTTCACATATAGGTAACATATAGGCCAAATTCCCTTAGTCATTTGTCACCATTGGTAAGAGCAATTTAGCTGTGATGTGCGGCAAAAGGTTGTTGAGCTTCACAAAATGGGAAGTAGCTATAAGAAAACCGTCTTCAGTTTGCCAGACACTACTTGAACTTCAAATGGGATCAGGTTCAATGGTCAGGTGAAAACAAAATAGAGGTTTTTAGCAATAAACACCAGAGGGGGGTTTGGCACACACAGAGTGGTAGCCATATGGAAAAGTACCTCATGCCCACGGTTAAATATGGTGATGGCTCTTTAATGTTTTGGGGCTGTTTTTCTGCCAGAGGACCTGGACATTTTGTTAGGATTCATGACATCATGGACTCTATTAAATATCAACAGATATTAAATGAACACCTGACTGCCTCTGCCAGAAAGCTTAAAATGGGCTGTGATTGAATCTTCCTTTAGGACAATGATTCAAAACATACATCAAAATCAACACAAAAATGGTTTACTGACCACAAAATCAAAGTCCTGCCATGGTCATCCTAGTCCCCTGACTTAAACCCCATTAAGAACCTTTGGGGTGAACTGAAGAGGAGAGTCCACTAATGCGACTTCAAAATTTGAAGGATCAGGAGGGATTCTGTATGTCAGATCCCTTGTCATGTATTCTCCAACCTCATCAGGCATTATAGGAGAAGACTCAGCAGAAATGTTTTGTAGTTACAAGTTGTTTCGTTTCCCTTTAATGCTAAGATACCACCTCTGCTTATTTTTCACCCTACTCTCTCATTAGTTGACCTGTGATGTGATGTTCAGCACATTAATGATTAACCCTATATCTCCCTGTTGAGTTTTATGGATGAGTCAACAATAAAGAGGATAACCTGTCCCTTCAGGAATAAGTTTGATACTGTGCTCTTACAAAAAAACAAAATTTATGCTTACCTGATAAATTCCTTTCTCCTGTAGTGTGGTCAGTCCACGGGTCATCATTACTTCTGGGATATTAACTCCTCCCCAACAGGAAGTGCAAGAGGATTCACCCAGCAGAGCTGTTATATAGCTCCTCCCCTCTACGTCACCTCCAGTCATTCGACCAAGGACCAACGAGAAAGGAGAAGCCAAAGGGTGTAGTGGTGACTGGAGTATAATTCAAAAATTTTTTACCTGCCATAAAAAACAGGGCGGGCCGTGGACTGACCACACTACAGGAGAAAGGAATTTATCAGGTAAGCATGAATTTTGTTTTCTCCTGTTAAGTGTGGTCAGTCCACGGGTCATCATTACTTCTGGGATACCAATACCAAAGCTAAAGTACACGGATGACGGGAGGGACAGGCAGGCTCTTTATACGGAAGGAACCACTGCCTGAAGAACCTTTCTCCCAAAAACAGCCTCCGAAGAAGCAAAAGTGTCAAATTTGTAAAATTTGGAAAAAGTATGAAGAGAAGACCAAGTTGCAGCCTTGCAAATCTGTTCAACAGAAGCCTCATTCTTAAAGGCCCAAGTGGAAGCCACAGCTCTAGTAGAATGTGCTGTAATTCTTTCAGGAGGCTGCTGTCCAGCAGTCTCATAGGCTAACCGTATTATGCTACGAAGCCAAAAAGAGAGAGAGGTAGCCGAAGCTTTTTGACCTCTCCTCTGACCAGAATAAACGACAAACAGGGAAGACGTTTGTCGAAAATCCTTAGTTGCCTGTAGATAAAATTTCAGGGCACGGACTACATCTAGATTGTGTAGCAGACGTTCCTTCTTCGAAGAAGGATTAGGACACAAAGATGGAACCACAATCTCTTGATTGATATTCCTGTTAGTGACCACCTTAGGTAGGAACCCAGGTTTAGTACGCAGAACTACCTTGTCTGAATGAAAAATCAGATAAGGAGAATCACAATGTAAAGCAGATAACTCAGAGACTCTTCGAGCCGAGGAAATCGCCATTAAAAACAGAACTTTCCAAGATAACAGCTTGATATCAATGGAATGAAGGGGTTCAAACGGAACACCCTGTAAAACATTAAGAACTAAGTTCAAACTCCATGGTGGAGCAACAGTTTTAAACACAGGCTTGATCCTAGCTAAAGCCTGACAAAAAGCTTGAACGTCCGGAACTTCTGACAGACGTTTGTGTAAAAGAATGGACAGAGCTGAAATCTGTCCCTTTAAGGAACTAGCGGATAAACCCTTTTCTAAACCTTCTTGTAGAAAAGACAATATCCTCGGAATCCTAACCTTACTCCATGAGTAACTCTTGGATTCGCACCAATATAAGTATTTGCGCCATATCTTATGATAAATCTTTCTGGTAACAGGCTTCATAGCCTGTATTAAGGTATCAATAACTGACTCAGAAAAACCACGTTTTGATAAAATCAAGCGTTCAATTTCCAAGCAGTCAGCTTCAGAGAAATTAGATTTTGATGTTTGAAGGGACCCTGGATCAGAAGGTCCTGTTTCAGAGGTAGAGACCAAGGTGGACAGGATGACATGTCCACTAGATCTGCATACCAAGTCCTGCGTGGCCATGCAGGCGCTATTAGAATCACGGATGCTCTCTCCTGTTTGATTCTGGCAATCAATCGAGGAAGCATCGGGAAGGGTGGAAACACATAAGCCATCCCGAAGGTCCAATGTGCTGTCAAAGCATCTATCAGAACCGCTCCCGGATCCCTGGATCTGGACCCGTAACGAGGAAGCTTGGCGTTCTGTCGAGACGCCATGAGATCTATCTCTGGTTTGCCCCAATGTCGAAGTATTTGGGCAAAGACCTCCGGATGAAGTTCCCACTCCCCCGGATGAAAAGTCTGACGACTTAGGAAATCCGCCTCCCAGTTCTCCACTCCCGGGATGTGGATTGCTGACAGGTGGCAAGAGTGAGACTCTGCCCAGCGAATTATCTTTGATACTTCCATCATTGCTAGGGAGCTTCTTGTCCCTCCCTGATGGTTGATGTAAGCTACAGTCGTGATGTTGTCCGACTGAAACCTGATGAACCCCCGAGTTGTTAACTGGGGCCAAGCCAGAAGGGCATTGAGAACTGCTCCCAATTCCAGAATGTTTATTGGTAGGAGACTCTCCTCCTGATTCCATTGTCCCTGAGCCTTCAGAGAATTCCAGACAGCGCCCCAACCTAGTAGGCTGGCGTCTGTTGTTACAATTGTCCAGTCCGGCCTGCTGAATGGCATCCCCCTGGACAGATGTGGCCAAGAAAGCCACCATAGAAGAGAATTTCTGGTCTCTTGATCCAGATTCAGAGTAGGGGACAAGTCTGAGTAATTCCCATTCCACTGACTTAGCATGCACAATTGCAGCGGTCTGAGATGTAGGCGTGCAAAGGGTACTATGTCCATTGCCGCTACCATTAAGCCGATCACCTCCATGCATTGAGCTACTGACGGGTGTTGAATGGAATGAAGGACACGGCATGCATTTTGAAGCTTTGTTAACCTGTCTTCTGTCAGGTAAATCTTCATTTCTACAGAATCTATCAGAGTCCCCAAGAAGGGAACTCTTGTGAGTGGAAAGAGAGAACTCTTCTTTTCGTTCACCTTCCATCCATGCGACCTTAGAAATGCCAGTACTAACTCTGTATGAGACTTGGCAGTTTGAAAGCTTGAAGCTTGTATCAGAATGTCGTCTAGGTACGGAGCTACCGAAATTCCTCGCGGTCTTAGTACCGCCAGAAGAGCACCCAGAACCTTTGTGAAGATTCTTGGAGCCGTAGCCAATCCGAATGGAAGAGCTACAAACTGGTAATGCCTGTCTAGAAAGGCAAACCTTAGATACCGGTAATGATCTTTGTGAATCGGTATGTGAAGGTAAGCATCCTTTAAATCCACTGTGGTCATGTACTGACCCTTTTGGATCATGGGTAAAATTGTCCGAATAGTTTCCATTTTGAACGATGGAACTCTTAGGAATTTGTTTAGGATCTTTAAATCCAAGATTGGCCTGAAAGTTCCCTCTTTTTTGGGAACCACAAACAGATTTGAGTAAAACCCTTGTCCTTGTTCCGACCGCGGAACCGGATGGATCACTCCCATTAATAAAAGATCTTGTACGCAGCGTAGAAACGCCTCTTTCTTTATTTGGTTTGTTGACAACCTTGACAGGTGAAATCTCCCTCTTGGGGGAGAGGATTTGAAGTCCAGAAGGTATCCCTGAGATATGATCTCTAACGCCCAGGGATCCTGGACATCTCTTGCCCAAGCCTGGGCGAAGAGAGAAAGTCTGCCCCCCACTAGATCCGTTCCCGGATCGGGGGCCCTCAATTCATGCTGTCTTAGGGGCAGCAGCAGGTTTCCTGGCCTGCTTGCCCTTGTTCCAGGACTGGTTAGGTCTCCAGCCTTGTCTGTAGCGAGCAACAGCTCCTTCCTGTTTTGGTGCAGAGGAAGTTGATGCTGCTCCTGCTTTGAAATTACGAAAGGAATGAAAATTAGACTGTCTAGCCTTAGGTTTGGCTCTGTCTTGAGGCAGGGCATGGCCTTTACCTCCTGTAATGTCAGCGATAATTTCTTTCAACCCGGGCCCGAATAAGGTCTGCCCTTTGAAAGGTATATTAAGCAATTTAGATTTAGAAGTAACGTCAGCTGACCAGGATTTTAGCCACAGTGCTCTGCGCGCCTGAATGGCGAATCCGGAATTCTTAGCCGTAAGTTTAGTTAAATGTACTACGGCATCCGAAATAAATGAGTTAGCTAACTTAAGGGCTTTAAGCTTGTGGGTAATCTCATCTAATGGAGCTGATTCAAGTGTCTCTTCCAGAGACTCAAACCAAAATGCTGCTGCAGCCGTGACAGGCGCAATGCATGCAAGAGGTTGCAATATAAAACCTTGTTGAACAAACATTTTCTTAAGGTAACCCTCTAACTTTTTATCCATTGGATCTGAAAAGGCACAGCTATCCTCCACCGGGATAGTGGTACGCTTAGCTAAAGTAGAAACTACTCCCTCCACCTTAGGGACCGTTTGCCATAAGTCCCGTGTGGTGGCGTCTATTGGAAACATCTTTCTAAATATCGGAGGGGGTGAGAACGGCACACCGGGTCTATCCCACTCCTTAGTAACAATTTCAGTAAGTCTCTTAGGTATAGGAAAAACGTCAGTACTCGACGGTACCGCAAAATATTTATCCAACCTACACATTTTCTCTGGTATTGCAACTGTGTTACAATCATTCAGAGCCGCTAAAACCTCCCCTAGTAATACACAGAGGTTTTCCAGCTTAAATTTAAAATTTGAAATGTCTGAATCCAGTTTGTTTGGATCAGAACCGCCACCCGCAGAATGAAGCTCTCCGTCCTCATGTTCTGCAAATTGTGACGCAGTGTCTGACATGGCCCTAATATTATCAGCGCACTCTGTTCTCACCCCAGAGTGATCACGCTTACCTCTTAGTTCTGGTAATTTAGCCAAAACTTCAGTCATAACAGTAGCCATATCCTGTAATGTGATTTGTAATGGCCGCCCAGATGTACTCGGCACTACAATATCACGCACCTCCCGAGCGGGAGATGCAGGTACTGACACGTGAGGCGAGTTAGTCGGCATAACTCTCCCCTCGTTGTTTGGTGAAATATGTTCAATTTGTACAGATTGACTTTTATTTAAAGTAGCATCAATGCAGTTAGTACATAAATTTCTATTGGGCTCCACTTTGGCTTTAGCACATATAGCACAGATATCTTCCTCTGAATCAGACATGTTTAACACACTAGCAAATAAACTAGCAACTTGGAAATACTTTTCAAGTAATTTACTATAATATGAAAACGTACTGTGCCTATAAGAAGCACAGAAAAAGTTATGACAGTTGAAAATTAATAAACTGAAAAGTTATAGCATCAAATCTTTGTAAAAACACAATTTTAGCAAAGGATTGCTCCCATTAGCAAAGGATAACTAACCCTGATAGCAGAAAAAAAATACAGAAATAAACGTTTTTTATCACAGTCAACTACAATCTCACAGCTCTGCTGTGAGTGATTACCTCCCTCAAAACAAGTTTTGAAGACCCCTGAGTTCTGTAGAGATGAACCGGATCATGCAGGGAAGACAATGAACTTCTGACTGAACTTTTTGATGCGTAGCAAAAGCGCCAAAAAAGGCCCCTCCCCCTCACACACAACAGTGAGAGAGATCAGTAAACTGTCATAAATTAAATAAAACGACTGCCAAGTGGAAAAAATAGTGCCCAAAACATTTTTTCACCCAGTACCTCAGAAAATTAAACGATTTTACATGCCAGCAAAAAACGTTTAACATTAAATAAATTAAGTGTTATTAAAAAGCCTGTTGCTAGTCCCTGCAAATTAGGCTAAAGTCTTATGCATACAGTATAATTCCAGAGAAGTGCCATTCCCCAGAATACTGAAGTGTAAAATATACATACATGACAGCCTGATACCAGTTGCTGCTACTGCATTTAAGGCTGAGTTTACATTATATCGGTATGGCAGAATTTTCTCATCAATTCCATTGTCAGAAAATAATAAGCTGCTACATACCTCTTTGCAGATTAATCTGCCCGCTGTCCCCTGATCTGAAGTTTACCTCTCCTCAGATGGCCGAGAAACAGCAATATGATCTTAACTACGCCGGCTAAAATCATAGAAAAAACTCAGGTAGATTCTTCTTCAAACTCTACCAGAGAAGGAATAACACACTCCGGTGCTATTATAAAATAACAAACTTTTGATTGAAGGTATGAAACTAAGTATAATCACCACAGTCCTCTCACACATCCTATCTATTTGTTGGGTGCAAGAGAATGACTGGAGGTGACGTAGAGGGGAGGAGCTATATAACAGCTCTGCTGGGTGAATCCTCTTGCACTTCCTGTTGGGGAGGAGTTAATATCCCAGAAGTAATGATGACCCGTGGACTGACCACACTTAACAGGAGAAAAAAAAATTCTACAAGAGTAACATTTATGAATGAATATAGAAATACAAAAAATACTATTTTTTCTTTTCTTTATTAGTTACATAAAAAAGTAAATCTCAAAACATAAAAACCCCTACCAGAAGAAGCAATATTGGCTGCCTGCCAGGGCACATTATTGGCAAACGTACAATTATAGCTGAAATGTATGTTCATTGTGTGATCATTTGCCAAATGTCAGAGACAGATATTTATTGATCTCAATTTCACTCTCTTTCAATTTCTTTATGAAGAGTGGTGTCAATGGCTAAATCCTGTAACATTCTTCCTATTTTGCAAATATTGCTCTCTGTTCATACTTCAGCATTCTGTACCCTTATTCATATTTCAGAATAATTTTTAAAGAAGTTGATCCTTCAGTTTTGCATACATCATTAACGGATGGCTCAGTTGAGCTCCTGTTCAGGATCCTTTTTTCCGTCCTCCAAATTGGAATCCACTGCTACCATAGTTTACTCACCATCACCAATCAATTCATGCACTAATATAATCATATTCAAAAAAGCCTAGTATTATGAGTATTTTGAGTAATGATTCTACTCTTTGAGTAATGTTACTACTTTCCCAGATTCTTTAAAAAAATTTCAGTCATGTTAAAGGGACATGGAGTTCAAAATTGAACTATCATGACTTTGATGGAGCATAGAACTATTGTAACTTACCTTATTTGCATGATGACATATCTAGATAGGCTGTGCACGTCTCTTTAGTACTATATAAATTGTTACAAATGCTTCTGCCTTATGCCGTTCAGAAAATATGTGTGTTCCTGAGGTTTAGATATGCTCTTATGGAAAATCAAAATATACTTTCATAGTAATTTCAGATTTGTTTTTAATAACTATCCAATGTTCTCTGCATCTCCAAAATAAAAAAAATTGAACACAAGTAAAGTACTTAGTTCTAGCACTACTGTTTAAAATGCACATTTATATGCTACACTAGGAAATAATTTATTCTTATTTCTATTTTAATAATTTCACTACTTGCTTAACAGAGCAGAGATATTATAGAAGCCTTACCATGTATGAACAAATGTAATAAAGTTGTAAATTAAAGTATTTATATTTATTAAAACAGCAACACAAGGTCAAACATCTCAAGATGGGAAGGTAGCAGGTAAAAGGAGTGGCTGATTGATGGAATAGATAAATAACTTGATTCAGATAGAGCATGCAATTAAAAAAAGCTTCCATAAAAATGTGCACAATCCTTTGATATGCACACTTTCGGAGGCACCATCTACTGCTAAGCTTGGGCAAGAGTTCACAGTGCACAATTATATGCATTTTCTGATCCAAAGACCGCTGCTCCATAACCCTGTCCACCTCATCATCGAGTACGATCGGGTAGATTGACACCTCCCTGCTGGCGGCCGATTAGCCAGGAGTCTGTAGGGGGCAGCGTTGCACCAGCAGCTCTTGTGAGCTACTGGTGCAATGTTAAATGCGGAGAGCGTATTGCTCTCCGCATTCAGCAAGGTCTTGCGGACCTGATCTGCACTGTCGGATCAGGTCTGCAAGACCTTTGATAAATAGGCCCCAATGATTTAACACCTACACTGAATTTCAAATAAACAGCAGATTTTTTTCTGACAAATTTTTTTTTTTCCCACTGTATCATGTGACAGACATCAGCCAATCATAGACTAGTATAGGTATACCCTGTGAGCTTGTGCACTTGCTCTGTAGGATCTTTTCAGCAAAAAATTGTGAATATAAAAAGACTGTGCAAATTTTGATAATGGAAGTAATCTCAGGCATCTAAGAGCCGACGAAACCCAGATAATCATCTCACTCACCAGTGACCCCACCACCGCCAAGAGAAACGTCCACGAAGGGCTGACAGCAGTCGCCACCTGGATGAGCTACAACTGCCTAAAGCTGAACACAGACAAGACCGAAGTCCTCCTCCTCGGTCCCACCACATCCGCTTGGAATAACTCCTGGTGGCCCACAGCCCTCGGACACCCTCCAACCCCCACCGATCATGCAGGAAATCTAGGCGTCATCCTGGACTCATCGCTCTCCATGGACCGGCAAATCAACGCCGTCTCTTCTGCATGCTTCCACACACTTCACCTGCTGCAAAAGATCTTCAAATGGATCCCAACCGAGACCAGGAAGACTGTCACTCACGCCCTTGTCAGCAGCCGACTGGACTATGGTAACGCACTCTACGCCGGCACTACCATCAAGCTCCAAAAGAGACTACAGCGCATCCAGAACTCCTTGGCCAGACTAATCCTTGACATCCCTCGTCAATGCCACATCACCAAACACCTGCGGAACCTGCACTGGCTCCCCATCAACAAAAGAATAACCTTCAAGCTTCTCACCCACGCATTCAAGGCCCTCCACATCGGTCACGAATACTTTAACCGCCGCGTTACCTTCTACACCCCTGCCAGACGACTTCGATCGGCCGACCAAGCCCTCGCTGTCATCCCCCGCATCAGGAAAACCACAACGGGAGGCAGATCCTTCTCTCACCTGGCAGCCAAGACTTGGAACACCCTCCCGCTGCACCTCAGACAAGCTACCGCCCTAACTAAGTTCAGAAAGGACCTCAAGACCTGGCTCTTTGACTGAACTGCAACCCTCAGCGCCTTGAGACCCTTACGGGTGAATAGCCGCGCTTTACAAGAACCCGATAGATAGATAGATAGATAGATAGATAGATAGATAGATAGAGCTACAGACTCCCAAGACCCACCATCAGAAAGGTAATTGTGCTAACCTTTCCAATGGTATAAGTCTTGGGGATCTAATAAAAAGTAAAAAAAAAAATATTTAAAAAAATAAAAATAAAAAAACCTTAAATCCAGCTTAGCACCAGGTAGGAAAGTGCTTAGCACTTAAAGGGTTAAGGAAAATTGAAGCTTTAAATCATTGGGCTCTAAATGTCATTGCATTGTCTTTTTATTATGCATTTTGTTGATTGTACATTTCTTCTTTAACTTTCAAAAGGGACCTTAAACAATTTTTTTCTTCATGATTCAGATAGAACAGTCAATTTTAAACAACTTTCCAATTTACGTCTATTATAAGTTTTGTTTTGATTATGCTGAGAGATAGCTCAACACATCAAGTAAGCCAATGACAAGAGGCATATATGTGCAGCCACCAATCAGCAGCTAGTTCCCTGATCCTACGTAGGTATTCTTTTCTACATAGGATAGCAAGAGAAGAAAGCAAATTAGATAATAGAAGTACATTGGGAAGTTGGTTTTACATGTGCTATGTGATCATGAAAGAAAACTTTTGGATTTCATATCCCTTTAAAGCGTACACTTTAGAAGGAAATATGGACATACTGTTTGTCTTTTGGATTTTCTGAACCATTAAAATATATATTTCTATGTCTATGCCTTTTCCAATAAAAAGATGATTAATTTCTAGAAGTGTCTATACATTCTATAGTGTATGGAAGGGTGAATGGTTTTGCATTTTAATTACTCATTAACCCTTTCTGGTCCTAAATAATTTTAACTTTATTGCGCCAGCAGGTCTTATTTAATTTTCTAAAAAATAAAATAAATATGCGGTAGTGGTTCCACAAGTGCTCACTCCGTCCTCACCCTTGCAGACTCCTGTAATTTCACACACGCCAAGCGGAGTTCAGTGTCTGCAACCAAGGGGCATATTCAGCGTGGGGAAATGAAGCTGTAGCAGTCAGCTCTTACCCAATGAAAACCGTGTCTCATATCCGGAAGCGTCCCTGTGTGGGCTGTAGAGCTCTCGTGGGTGTGTACAAACCTTCCAATCCAGATGCCAGGAGGCCGGTGAAAAAGTCATGTCAGAATATATCTGACATTGGACTGCAAGCAATAAAACCCTTTGTTGAATATATTCTGACATAGAACCGGAAAGGGTTAAGGGCTAGATTACAAGTTAAATGCAAAATATCGCTTCCACGAAATCGATATTTGCGCTCAACTTTGTAAATGTGTACTGGTATTACAAGTGAGGTGCAATGCAAACGCAACCTCGTGTTCGCACTGCACAGAAGCATTGCACTCATGAGAGTGCGCTTCCATAGGATCCAATGGACATGAGACATGTCATGAGAACTAGTGCAGCGAAGGGGCTAAGTCATGCAGCGATGGGAAGCAAATATAAATATATATGTATATGATTATATACATATACAGCATATTTGTGTTAAAGGGACATAATACTCATATGCTAAATCACTTGAAACTGATGCAGTATAACTGTAAAAAGCTGACAGGAAAATATCACCTAAGCATCTCTATGTAAAAAAGGAAGATATTTTACCTCACAATTTCCTCAGCTCAGCAGAGTAAGTTCTGTGTAAAAAGTTATATTTCACCTGCTCCCAGCTGCAGGTAAAAATAAAAAAAAAAAAGAAGAAATGAACAGCAGCCAATTAGCATCAGCAGTGCTGAGGTCATGAACTCTTACTGTGATCTAATGAGATTTGACTTAACTCTCATGAGATTTCATAGTAAGCTTCCTTTACCTGATTGGTGAAATAATATGAGAGTTCACGAGGTTCATCCTTTCAGCTGTCCCAGGACAGACACACTAAAATGCTGCTTAGAAATCCTTTACAATGGGAGGTGGCTACTGAGCAACTTTTGAGGTAAAATATCTTTCTTTTTTACATAGAGAGGTTCAGGAGATATTTTCTAGTCAGCTTTTTACAGCTATGCTGCATCACTTTCAAGTGTTTAAACATTTGGGTATTATGACCCTTTAATATATATAATATACTGGGAACACACAAGCCCCATAGACTGCAATGCAAAGGCACTGCAGTCCCGCTAACTTTAGCCCTCAAAAACTGCTTTTTTTTTTTCTTTTTTTTTTAAAAAGGGACATGTTACTTAGGGGGCGATTGGGGGATATTTAAAAAATTAACCAGATGTCTGACTTGTAATTGCTGGTTATTTATCGCGTGCTGTAAATGGGTGAATTTGACCATTTGTGGGTGTGCAATAAATTAGCGCCCCACTTGTAATCTAGCAGTACATTTCTTCTTGCAGCAGTGTTGATGTACTTATTAGATAAATAAAAAAAACTGCAATAAAAAGGAGTCTAGTGATAGATAAAGAATTGTAACTATGTGCCGCATGTTTGAAAGGCTCATGTCTTTCACAGAACTGACCACAGACTAAACACCATTTGACATGCATTTGCTTCCCTATAATTAAAAAGAAATGAATCGGTGTCACTGTCTAGGTCATGGTTGCATACAGATTTCAGAAGCCTTTTGTTCTTTCCTGGCAGTTTTAATAATTACTTATTCAGTCTTTCCAATCATATATAAAATAATATTATTAAAAACAACTTGGAGCTTTAGTTTCATAGCTTGAATGTAATATTTCAATGGGACCTCTAACTTCATGATGTAGGTGCATTGAGACAACTTTTTTTCTCCTCACAGGTTATCACTCTCTGTTATATGGTGCAGTGATGTGTTAAGCAAACAATTCAGTAATTTCCTGCTGGCTTAAGAATGGAAAATGTAATATCTTGATATGAATAAAGATGTTACAAAGTGCATTGAGTTTTCATTTAACCCCTTAATGGTCTTTTAATGGCGCTTTTTTATTTTTTTGTATCGAGACTAAGCTATTTCAGAAAGCTTGCAGGATAGGGAGGTCATAATGACGCGGTCTTGCTGCTGGTAGCGAGACCCGCACTAATATGGGACGACAAACCCTTAACGACCAGCTAGGTACCGGGTACGACATGGTCGTTAAGGGGTTAAATATGTACACTGAAAGCTAAATGCCTGAATGAATTAATTCTCACTCTCTCGCTCTCTGTCTATCTTTCTATCTATATATAAAGTATACAAACACACACACACACATATATATATATATATATATATACACATACATATATACACATACATATATACACATACATATATACACATACATATATACACATACATATATACACATACATATACACACATACATATACACACATACATATATACACATACATATACACACATACATATATACACATACATATACACACATACATATATACACATACATATACACACATACATATATACACATACATATACACACATACATATATACACATACATATATACACATACATATATACACATACATATATACACATACATATATACACATACATATATACACATACATATACACACATACATATACACACATACATATACACACATACATATACACACATACATATATACACATACATATACACACATACATATATACACATACATATACACACATACATATATACACATACATATATACACATACATATATACACATACATATATACACATAACATATATACACATAAACATCAGATAAACGAATAATTAATTATAAAAGAAATATCATACGATCAGTAAAAAGTTCATATAGAATAAAACAAGAATAAAAAGCCACTGTGGCGTCTTCAAATAACAAAAAAACATTAATGCTGAATAAGTGCCCCCCAAGGGTTACTACTTACAAGCTGGTACCTTAATCAAATCAAGGTAAGTGCCACACGGTTCAAGAAGAGGCTTTACTTCTGCCACTCTGTATTACTGCTTCCATCCTGTCCTGGGATATGGTAGATTTCCCACTTTCCAGACGTAGTACCTGTATGAATATTTTTCAAACCAGTCTCTATGTAATTGTTGCAGCGTCTGTGCTTGCTGTTCAAATGCAAACTAATCAGGATTGCGTAACATCTGTCAACCTGGAACTGCAAGAGTTGCTCTGTGAACACGTGGTCACAGAGCAACTCTTGCAGCTCCAGGTTGACAGCTGTCATGCAGTCCTGATAAGTTTGCATTTGGGTTGAACGCATCAAGCACAAACGCTGGGTTAAGGCCCTGTCTTTGCACACTTGCATAAAAAGGCTTTTTCAATGGATCCATTTCCTAACTACTATATATATATATATATATATATATATAGTGTTTATAGTGTTTATATATATATATAGTGTTTATTCCCAGTTTATTTATTAGCCTGCATTTGTGTGTGTGGCTGCAGTTGTGTGGCTGCAATAGGGACTCGGGCACTAGGAAGAGACCTTGACGTGGTGCCTGAGCTTGTCCCATTTGGCCAAATGCGGTAACTAACTCTTTCAGTTTTGCTTTTATTTTAGCTGTGAGCTTGTGAGCGAGTGCTGGACTTTTTTTATGTGTGTGACAGTGTTTGTTTCTGTAATTCACCCTGTGGACCTGCACCCAGGCAGGCTCGGGGTTAACTGCCTGTGACTCTGCAAGTGGATGTAGCTTTATGTGAGTGCGATAGCAACCAAAGCTGAGCCTGTTTGTGAGTCATGGGATGTGTACCCGGTCCGGTCTGGATGTGCTGGTCCACTCCTAAACTTTGCTTACGCCCGGAGTGATTACATAAGTCTGTGAACCCTGACTTGTTCCCAGTTTATTTATTAGCCTGCCTTTGAGACTGAGGACAAGGCTAATTACCCCGAAACGTTACTGCATTTGTATTAAATTACTATATTTTGCAAGAACCGGAGAGTGCGTCCATTATTATTTTCTATTGTCTGGTTTTGATGCACCCCGGGCAGATTCACGTATTTAAAGTGGGACATTGTTTATATATATATTGTCTGACTACATTCAGGGATTTTAGGAATTATCCAAAATATGACAGGAAGGTTTTTCCATCATCAACACCATCATAATAATAATAAGGCTAGAATAGACCTGGAAAGTCCATTTGTGTCTTAGTACAAGACAAGTAAGCACTGACATTTCAGTGGAAGAAAAAAATGCCCTATCTTAATGAAGTGGATTTTCTCCATCTGGACTAGTAAACTATAGTGATATTTTTGATTTTCCCACCCCTGAATATATGCACTTACATATTCCATATCAGATTCTGCTATTTTAAATTATTATGTCAAATATGATATTTGGCACAAATACCAAATTTACAAAAACAGATAAAGCATTTGTTTAAGAGTATAGTACCATAATTATATTTAAATAAATGTAATGACCATTAACAATTATCATCCCTCATAGTGTTATGTTAACTTACACTGTTTACAAGTATAGAAACTTTTTATCTCAAGAAATAAATGTTCTAATATTTGTAAATGTTCTAATAGAGTCATGGACCCAACTCTTTTCTACCTTTGTGCTTTTAGTTTAAAGATTTATTTTTTTGTGAAAATAAATCCTACATGTTACTTAAAAAGTGAAAAGGAGTCTATTAATAAATGCTGAATTTGTTCAATGTCTCAAGTATTTCCCCTCTTAAGCTAAGATAATGAACAACTAAAATAACGTTTGTTGATGTTCTTGTCATAACAATTTGTGGTCTATTTCCATTTCATTTACTTGCCTCTAAAAATATTTTATTTTTCTACATTCATCACAGTACAGTTTTTTCTTTGTTATTTTATAGTTACCACTAGTCCTAAAGCCCGTTCACACGGGCCATTTTTTGCAGTACAGCGGTCCCACCCCTTGCGCTCTCTCCCTCCCCCTCTCTTTTGCTCTCTCTCCCCCTCTCTTTTGCTCTCTCTCTTTCTCCCCCTCTCTTTTGCTCTCTCCCCCTCTCTTTTGAGCTCTCTCCCCCCTCTCTTTTGAGCTCTCTCTCTCCCCCCTCTCTTTTACGCTCTCTCTCTCCCCCTCTCTTTTATGCTCTCTCTCTCCCCCCCTCTCTTTTGCGCTCTCTCCCCCCCCTCTTTTGCGCTCTCTCCCCCCCCCCCCCTTTTTTGCTCTCTCTCTCCCCCTCTCTTTGAGCTCTCTCCCCCTCTCTTTTGAGCTCTCTCTCTCCCCCCTTTCTTTTGCGCTCTCTCTCTCCCCCCTTTCTTTTGCGCTCTCTCTCTACCCCTCTTTTTTGCGCTCTCTCTCCCCCCTCTCTTTTGCGCTCTCTCTCCCCCCTCTCTTTTGCGCTCTCTCTCCCCCCTCTCTTTTGCGCTCTCTCTCCCCCCCTCTCTTTTGCGCTCTCTCTCCCCCCCTCTCTTTTGCGCTATCTCTCCCCTCCTTTCTTTTGCGCTCTCTCCCCCCTCCTCTCTTTTGCGCTCTCCCCCCTCCTCTCTTTTGCGCTCTCCCCCCTCTCTTTTGCACTATCTCTCCCCTCATCTCTTTTGCGCTCTCTCCCCCTCTCTTTTGCAATCTCTCTCTGCCCTCTCTTTTGCCCTCTTTCCCTCTCTTTTGTGCTCTCTCTCCCCCCTCTCTTTTGCACTCTCTCTCCCCCCTCTCTTTTGTGCTCTCTCCCCCCCTCTCTTTTGCGCTCTCTCCCCCCCTCTCTTTTGCGCTCTCTCTCCCCCCTCTCTTTTGCTCTCCCTCTCTCTCCCCCCTCTCTTTTGCTCTCTCTCCCCCCTCTCCCCCCTCTCTATCTCTCCCCCTCCACCCATCTCTCCCCCCTCTATCTCTCCCCCCTCTCTATCTCTCTCCCCTCTCTATCTCTCGACAGCATCCGACCACATCCCCTTCACACCCGACCACGCCCCCTTTATGCTGACCACGCTCCCACTCACGTCGGCCACGCCCACTTATGCCGCAGATCACCTAGGGACTCAAAGATGAATGAAAAACAATGTTTATGTATGTATGTATGTATATGTATGTATTTTTATATATGTATTTACTTATATGAAAATGTAAGTATATATGTATTTACTTATATGAAAATGTAAAAGAAAAATAAATACTGTCTTAAAATTATAGCAAAGTAAATACCAGGGAACTAAGTTTAAAAAATATATATATATTTTCTGAATTGTGGGTGTTCTAAATTTGCAAATAATGCTGTAGAAAATTCCAGCACCTCATTGGTAGATGACCGCCTTAAAGAGGCTATAACACTGAATAGCAATATATTTTAGTAAAAATTCTAGACACAGAAATAAATATCCTGTAAATTTTAAACATTTTTATTAAATTTTAGTTTTTTGGGTTTTTTTCTTTTGAAGTTTAGGGGCTCAGAACAATTTTTCTCAGGATTTGTGCCAATATATATATTATGTGATATAAAATATGACTGAAATTTCTGACTCATTTGCCTTAATAGCAATTTTTATTTTTATTTAGTGAGGTCTATTTATAAACATCCAACTGCCCTGTCCCTTTAAAAAAAATCAGCAGAAGTCTGTCACACTCAATTTAAAGTGCTCTATTTTGTAGAAGTTGAATTGTAGAGATTGGAAGTTGGCTAAATTAGACACGTTGGTAGCAAATCTGTTGTTTCTGACCCATCTTGCTATACTAATAGCAAGCCAGCTATTTTGTTAAGAACTAACAACACATAACTTTGTATAAGAAAGTCAAATTTAAAAAGGAAAACTTTACAACTAGCGTATCTAGGCCTTCTTTAAGGATAACTTGTCAAGCTGTATTCACAGCTTTTGAGGCTTTGAGGTGCAGCCACGATATTAAAAACAACTTCTTTAGCCTCTTCGTCACCTCAGAAGTGGCGAGATAAATCACCGTGACAGTTGTTTGTTCAGGGACAATAACATGCCTGGCTCTTGTGCAATAGGTTGTGTGAGAGCGGGGGGGTGGCGTTGCACAAGCGTTGTCTTGTGTAATGTTAAAATTTGTCATGGAATGCTGCATTGCAGTGGCAATTGCAGGTGGACAGGTTCTCTGTTTGAGAACTTCTCCACCTGCAGTCTTAATACATTTTCCTTTTCGCAGCTTTATGATGTTTCCAAATATCCATTACTACAGATTAACACTTGACTTACATTTTCTACAAGTAGTATCTTGTTAATAGAAATGCTTGATGATGTGATTTGTGCTTGACTGTAGTTCCTTTCTTATGAGAATAAGTGAGAGTGTTTGCACTGATCATTAATACGTCTTCTTGGTTGTTTATTTCTATGTCTTTAGCTTAACCAACGCTAATTTGATTTTCAAAAAATACAGTTTCGTTAAAATTTTTATATAATAAAATAAAAATAAATCAAGGAAAAACTTGGAGTTTTTCATTTTATTATAATAAATTAAAATAATTAATTTACATATAGTACACCTCCAGTTCATGGAATTGTAAACACATCCACACACAAACACATAAACACCCACACACAAACACATAAACACCCACACACAAACACATAAACACCCACACACAAACACATAAACACCCACACACAAACACATAAACACCCACACACAAACACATAAACACCCACACACAAACACACATAAACACCCACACACAAACACATAAACACCCACACACAAACACATAAACACCCACACACAAACACATAAACACCCACACACAAACACACATAAACAAACACACACAAACACATAAACACACACACACACAAACACATAAACAAACACACACAAACACACATAAACACACACACACACAAACACATAAACACATACAAACACATAAACAAACACACACAAACACATAAACACACATTTTTATGTTCAGTATTAATATTTTTATTTAATACAATGTTTTGAGAGTGATGTATGAGTAACGTGAGGGTTGGTGAAGGAGATAGTGTGTGTGAGAGAGAGAAGAGAGCAAGCTAGAATGGGATTAGTAGAGGAACAGTGAGAAGGTGAGTGAGAAGTGGACCAATAAAAGGAGTGAGAGGGAGGTGAAAAAATATGACAAAGAGATAAGGATTGACCTCCAGCTCCTTACCTTTACCATCCAAAGAATAATCAATATATACCACTCCCAGAAGACAAAGAGGTCATCTTCCCTGCACAGCGGTGAAAGTAAATGACATGCTGAGAAGTTTACCAAGACAGGAAACACAAAATTGTTCTTTTGTGATTCAGACAGAACAATTTAAGAAAAAAAAAGTTTCCAGTTTACTACTAATATCAAATTTGCTTGGTTATCATGATATTCATTGTTGGAGCATTACATAAATAGTGCTCTTGTAAATCTATAATTTTTTTTGCAAAATTGCTGCCATATAGTACTGAACACAAGTGCCCGCTCCTAAACTTCTATCCATATGTTTTAACAAAGGATACCAAGAAAATAAAGACAATTTGATAATATAATTAAATTGGAAAGTTGTTAAATTGCATGCTCTATCTGAATCATTAAAGAAAGAAAAAAAGGTGGGTTTGATGTCCCTTTAATTTGTAAACCGATTTTATTTATTTATTTTTACTGTGCTTGCAGCCAATCAGATTTAGGACAAAGCACGGCTTTTCATGCTTGGTAAAGTAACACACTGGTAAAAAGTAGGATAAATAATAATCTTGTTGAGCAACAAACTGTGCTGGTTCTGGTTGTTCTCAGTAGATATAAAAAGGTTTTCCTCTTTAGTGGTACTCTGTGTTTATCTGTCACATAGATTGTTTGTCCCAGCCAAGGCTTTGTTTTGGGGCCTTGACTTTTTTCCCAATTACCGACCCTTCTTACTTAATTTTCATGTTGGTGGATGACAAATTCCTGAGTCACTGCAAACTCTTTTATAGTTTTTATGCTCTTCCTTCAATTTACTGTGATGACTTCCTATTTTGTTGTCATTTGTCAAACGGAGCAGTGAAGTCTGTTATTTGTGACTAGACGAGGACAGTTGTATAAAGCTCCATAAGAACTTCCAAACTAGTCACTTTCATTTGGTGCTTTTTCTGTTTTGTCAAAATTGTTGAAATAAACATAATTTTAAGTTTTGCAAATAGACACATAGAGATAGTATTATTGGAGTAGAGATTAGACAGTATTATTGGAGTAGAGATTAGACAGTATTATTGGAGTAGAGATTAGACAGTATTATTGGAGTAGAGATTAGACAGTATTATTGGAGTAGAGATTAGACAGTATTATTGGAGTAGAGATTAGACAGTATTATTGGAGTAGAGATTAGACAGTATTATTGGAGTAGAGATTAGACAGCATTATTGGAGTAGAGATTAGACAGTATTATTGGAGCAGAGATTAGACAGTATTATTGGAGTAGAGATTAGACAGTATTATTGGAGTAGAGATTAGACAGTATTATTGGAGTAGAGATTAGACAGTATTATTGGAGTAGAGATTAGACAGTATTATTGGAGTAGAGATTAGACAGTATTATTGGAGTAGAGATTAGACAGTATTATTGGAGTAGAGATTAGACACATGCCCAGACGAGAAATGGTTTTGAATTAATTGTTCTTCATAGAAAAAAAATGTCTTGTTTCATGCAGTATTTTTTCTTGGAGTTGTTTGGAATTAGTTTGTTAAGAAAATATGTCCATCCACAGTTTCCTATGGGCAATATCTTCAGGGTAGCAGATGGACAGCAGCTTAAAGTTAAAGGGACATAAAAAGCCAATTTTTTTTTTTTTTTTTATTCAGATAGAGCATACACCTTTCCAATTTACTTCTTTTATAATTTTTTTGTATTCTTTGTTGAAAAGCAGGAAGGTAAGCTTAGGAGTGTGCTCTATATGGCATCAGCTTTGCAAAAATGTTATACATTAGCAACAACACTAGATGGCAGCACTTATTCCTGATATATATTCCTTCAGACATGTGCATGCCACCTATTAGACTACAAAAAGCAATAGAACTACTTGTATAGTATTTTTGACTCCTTAATCTCTTATATAAATCCTCATAAATTGGGACTGTATTATTTAGAGTATTGGTGCTATGTATTGTGACTTTACCATTTAGTCAATATAATATTTCCTGAAATGAGGGGGATAGGTACCAGAAAAATGATATTAAAACTTTTATTGGATTGGGAACATTTACTATTAAAATTGGGAAGTGATTAAAAACACTCACTGGAGAACTTTATTGTATATGGAACATCTTGCAGATTTTATATAGCAAAACACACAACTCTTGAAAGGGAAAAAACACACATATATAGTGTGGAGGCAGGGGCGTATGATGGCCTAGGCCAACAAGGCCGGTGCCTAGCGCAGCAGATTTGGGAGGGGCAGCACATCTGCCCTATCCTCTCTCTAAAATCCAGCACACAGTACAGTAAGCGATAAAGTGCAGGCTTTTACAGTGAAGACAAGGCACATGCGCTGATTAAGGTCTCTCTTCACAGGCAATGCTTCTTTAAACCGTTTCTTCATTTAGAGCCACAGGCATTTTTACAGTGGAAGCATTCTTGGTGAGAAGCTTGCCCGGGGATCTGCTTACAAGGTGAGGCTGGAGGAGAAGACCTTGTGCTGATATGCTGCCTCCCCTTGTCAGCTGTGATGGGTCCGCGAGCACAGTACTTATTGCAGGTCTTAGTAACTAACCGACTGGTGCTCTGCTTAGATCAGCTTGTGATGTCTAATCATAAACTCTCAGCACTAATGTATATTAGCTACTAATATCTAGCTTTCTCTGCATTCATGAACCCATGGAGTAAATAGTAAACGGACACTTAAAAAGTTTCATTACTTGAATTATGGTAATTACTGTATGTTATTGCATGTGAAGTGCAGTGATTGTTTCAAAGTGTATTCTTCTTTCCTTCCCTTCCTCTATCTCTTCTTTCCCTTTCTCCCTCCCTTCCATCCTCAACTCCCTCCCTCAACTCCCTCCCTTCTTTCTTTTCCTCCCTACCTTCTTTCCCTCCCTCCTTTCTCTCAACTCCCTCCCTTGCTCCCTTCTTTCACTCCTTTCTTTCCCTCCCCCCTTTTCTCCTCTCCCTCCCCACTTTTCTCTTCTCTCTCTCTCTCTCTCTCTCTCTCTCTCTCCCTCCCTTCTTTCCTTTCCCTCCCTTTTCTTCCCTCCCCTTCTTTTCTCTCCCTTCTCTCAGGGAGTAAATGGTATGAGATGCATGCAATTCAACCCACCTGCCTGTATGCAAGTGTTTTGCTAGCCCATTTTCTTTTGAATTGTTATACAACAAATTTTTTTACACACTGACCCAAAATAATATTAAGGGAAAAAAGGCCTAAAAGCATGGGGGGGAAACAGCAGAATTTTGAGTGCCTAGGGCAGCACAAAACCTAAATATGCCACTGTGTGGAGGGGAATAGAGGTATAATAAATTGGTGTATGGTATAGGCCTGGGTATTGTGTTATTATCACAGTAACAGGATATTATATAAAGGGTGAGACTTGGGGAACACTCTGTCAAATGTATTTATATTTTTCCAATATAATCCTTGACATAAAAATAGTGTAAATTCAACACCTGTTTATTATCCAATGGCCTCTATTTAACAAAGTCTGGCAGACCTGATCCGACAGTGCAGATCAGGTCCGCCAGACCTCGCTGAATGCGGAGAGCAATACGCTCTCCGTATTCAGCATTGCACCAGCAGCTCACAAAAGCTGCTGGTGCAACGCGCCAACGCCGCCCCCTTCAGACTCGTGGCCAATGGGCCGCCAGCAGGGAGGTGTCAATCAACCCGATCGTACTCGATCGGTTTGATTTCCGGCGATGTCTGTCCGCCTGCTCAAAGCAGGCGGACAGGTTATGGAGCAGCGGTCTTTGTGACCGCTGCTTCATAACTGTTGTTTCTGGCGAGTCTGAAAACTCGCCAGAAACACGGGCTGTCAAGCTCCTTTCGGAGCTTGATATATAGGTCCCAATATCTCTATTGCAAGAACCTTTTCAATGTGCACTTCTAATATATTATTGTATTGGTCTAGATTAGTTGTAAAAGGGCATATTTGACTTTTAGATTCTCAGGATGTTGTTAGAATTGGTAATAGAATTAAGTGTAGCAGCATTTGTTGCCATTATATATTAGCATTGTGAGTTCTTACGCCTGAAAGCTCAAATATTAGTTAGTTGACAGGTTTGCTAGTCGTTAAGTGTAGCACACGGCTAGAAATATTGCAACCGGACATTAAGTTATACTTTAATACTTGATTGGTGCAACTGCAATAGGAATATAAAAAGAAGATTCTGAGCTTTACCAAATCCTACACCTTGTCTCAATAACTGTGGTGCCAAGAGATAACTAAGTACACATAGGTCCAGTTAGCGGTACCGAATCACATAGTTGTGTATTATACAAAAACTCCCCCCGGTTAAGCGTCCTGTTCAAACCCGCTATTCATGAATTAATTGTGCCATATGACTCTTAATATAATGCAGTCATTTGAAAGTTAACTGCCAGTGGCTGGATTAAAATACAGGGATTCCCAAATGACTCCTAACCAAGTCTCGGGCATGTTTTAAAAAAAAAAAAAAAAGCTGTACATTTGCCTGTACTAAAGTTCTTGTTGGATAATGTTTGAGTGCTAAGCTGATGGATCTCAAAAATTCTGCTCAAGTAGGGAAATTGTTGGTAAAATTTGCTATGCACCATGTTTTTTTAATGCACAAAAGAAAACCGTAACAGTTAATATCTGGTTTTCAAAAGTTTAAAAGCAAAAGTGGTATTTCAGATTGTGCGTGAACCCAACACTTAAAAGGTACTTTAAAGGGACAGCAATCCCCCAAATTTTCTTTCATGATTTAGATAGAACATACAATTTTAAACAACTTTCCAATTTACTTCCATTATCAAATTTGCTTTGTTCTCTTGTTTATCCTTTTCGGAAGTAGCAGCATTGCACTACTGGCAGCAAGATGAACACATCTAGAGCGAGATTTCATATGCGGCGCAGGCTTCAGCGTAACTGCCACCCGTAATTTCACCTCGCACATCGGGGTATCACATATACTGTGCCGGCAGTTCATAAAAAGATGTAAGTTGGATAAACTAGCGATGTCCAGAAATGTGCGTAAATACACATTTCTGGAGTCGCCTGTGAGTTATGGCACTTTAGAAACTGTCGGCGCCTAAGAAAATAAAAAATAAATAAATATCAAATCTCCTGTAAAAGTCTAACCCGCCACCCAAAAATAAACCAGACATGTAAAACCCATATATCCGCAATCCCCCCACATCGCAACTAATAATAAATGTCTTAACCCCTAAACCCACAACCGCCCACAACACAGTATGCCTAATTAAACTATTAACCTCTAATCCGCCATTCACCCACATCGCAATCTACCTAGTGAAAGTATTAACCCCAACATCGCAAACTACCTAACAAATGTATTATCCACTAATCCGCCATTAACTCACATCGCTAAGTACCTATTGTTATGGTTTGGTTTCATAAACTAATTATCCATCTATAATGTCTTCCAATCTTGTCCCTTAACACAGAATTAATTTATTTTGTTTTTATTTTGAAGCAATTAGGAGTGTGTATTTGCCTGTTTATAGACTTTCATTGCTTGTCTGATAAAACTTCTTTTTGCAAAGGGCAATCCTTTCTGTCTACACATCGTACTAATTTGATGCATTAGTATTAAAATGACATTAAACTTGAAGAAGAAAAAAATGACCCATATGAATGAACTCTGTACGTGTTTGTGCACAACTCAACTCAAAGGATTGCTCATTGACAGAAGAACTCCCACATCTACAGTATATTGGTTTTAAGCATAACAAAACAGACTATAAAATATACTATAATAAATCATTTAAAATGTAATAAATACAACAATGAAAAACAATTGTAATATCCCCTTAATTATCAAACTTCCTTTATAAAGGAACAGAATAGTAGAAAATTAAACTGTTTATTAAATACAGTAGTTTACTTTTTTCAAGTCTCACGCCTGTCCTATTTAGCAGCTGGAAAACCCCCAAAAACAAAACCTGCACACCTGGTGTACTCCTGTACTTCCCCAATGAGCTTTAGGGGTTTTAGATATTCTGCTACAGGATCTGTTTAAAGGGACACTGAACCCAAATTGTTGCTTGCATGATTCAGATAGGGTGGCATATTTATCAAGCTCCGAATGGAGCTTGATGCCCCGTGTTTCTGGCGAGCCTGCAGGTTCGCCAGAAACAGCAGTTATGAAGCATAACCGGACAGACATCGCCGGAAATCAACCTGATCGAGTACGATCGGGTTGATTGACACCCCCATGCTGGCGACCTATTGGCCGCGAGTCTGCAGGGGGCTGCGTTGCACCAGCAGCTCTTGTGAGCTGCTGGTGCAATGCTGGATACGGCGAGCGTAGTGCTCGCCGTATTCAGTGAGGTCTGTCGGACCAGGTCCGACAGACCTTGATAAATAGAGACCAGAACATGCAATTTTAAGCAACTTTCTAATTAATATAATTTTTTCTTCGTTCTCTTGCTATGTTTTTTTGAAAAAAAAAAAAGCATCTAAGCTAAGGAGCAAGCCAATTTTTTGCTTAGCAGGACAGCACTTGTTTATTGGTGGGTGAATGTATCCACTAATCGGCAAGAACAACCCAGGTTGTTCACTAAAAATGGTCTGGCTTCTAAACTTACATTCTTGATTTTCAAATAAAGATACCAAGAGAATGAAGAAACATTGATAATAGGAGTAAATTAGAAAATTGCTTAAAATTGCATGCTCTATCTGAATCACAAAAGAAAAAAATTGGGTTCAGGGTCCCTTTAATATGCTTAGAGGGACATAAAACCCCAATTTTTTCTTTCATGATTCAGATAGAAAATACAATTTTAAACAACTTTCTTTATTACTTCTGTTAATACATTTTCTTCATTTTCTTGTTATCCTTTGTTTAAAAGCAGGAAGGTAAGCATAGGAGTGCGCACGTGTCTGCAGAACTATATGGCAGCAGTTTTATTTATTAGAAAGAACACTAAATAGCAGCACTATTCCCTGTCATGTAGTGTTCCAGACGTGCACGCTACCTATCTAGATATAGCTTTAACAAAGAATAACATGAGAATGAAGCAAATTTGATAATAGGAATACATTGGAAACTTTTTTTAAATTGTATGCTCTGTCTGAATCATGAAAGAAAAATGTTGTGTTTCATATCCCTTTAATGGCTGATCCTCCCATGTACATTTGGGTAGTACAAGTTTATCTATTGATTTAAAGGGACATGAAACCCAAAAATGTTCTTTCGTGATTCAGATAGATCATGTAATTTTAAACAACTTTATAACAAATTTCTATGATCAATTTTGCATCATTCTCTTGGTAGCCTTTGTTGAAAAAGAAGCAATGCACTATTGGGAGCTAGCCGAACATATTTTAAGCCAATCACAAGAGGTATATATGAGCAGCCACCAATGAGCAGCTAGCTCCCAGCTTCTGAGCCTATCGTGGTATGTTTTTCAACAAAGGATGCCACAAGAACTATGCTAATTAGATAATAGCTGTAAATTGGAATGTTGTTTAAAATTGTG
The DNA here is from genome assembly GCF_027579735.1 of Bombina bombina. Lineage (NCBI taxonomy): Eukaryota > Metazoa > Chordata > Amphibia > Anura > Bombinatoridae > Bombina > Bombina bombina. The sequence goes on from NC_069503.1 coordinate 332,723,437, forward strand.
TGCTCAATCTGAATCATTAAAGGGACACTAAATTAATTTCATGAACCTCCCTCTAATCATGGGTGTTACGATATGGAACCTAGGTTACACGGCAAGTATCTGAAGGTGAGTGGCTGCAGATGTGCAGTACTGGAATTAAGTGAAATATAGATATCAACATGACAGACCCATGACTAGACAGAGGTGGGAAATAACCATAATACTATGCTTAAAAAGGTATGTTGTTTTTAATGTCCCTTTAAAGGAAAGGTTTTGGTTTTATGTCCCTTTAAAGGTCAGCAAAGTAAAAAAAAAAAAAAAACTTTCATGATTCAAATAGAGTATGTAATTTGAAACAACTTTCCAATTTACTTCTTTTATATACATTCTCTTTGTATCCTTTGCTGAAAAGCATACCCAGGTAGGCTCAGGAGCAGCAGTGCACAACTGGGAGATAGCTGCCGATTGGTGGCTGCACATATATGCCTCTGGTAAATGGTTCACCCGATGTGTTCAGCTAGTTCCCAGTAGTGCATTGCTGCTCCTTCAACAAAGGATGCCAAAAGAATGAAGCAAATTTAAAAGACTGGAAAGTTGTTTAAAATTATATGCTGAATCATGAAAGAAACTTAACTTGCAGTAGCTTAACATATGGGGAAAGGGGCATCTCATTTTTGGCTAATATTTCTCTCTACTGTAGCATTTTATCCAGCTCTCTGTAATGCTCTGGAAATTGTCTTATAGGTTTTTGTTTTTGCGTCTGTCAAATCTTAGACGTCATGTTTAAAGGATTTGAAATAGTATTGCTTTAAATAAATTGTTAATAAATATTAAGGGGAACATTTATCAAAGGTCTGGCGGACCTGATCCGACAGTGCGAATCAGGTCCACTAGACCAAGAGATGTGTTTTGTCTGTTGCAGCAGGAGCTGTAGAGAACATAATGGTAAGCTATTCAGCACTCACTTTTATTTGCAGCCCATCCACAGAAACATAGTAAAATTAACGTTTCATGATACCGTGTGCAATTACCAAATTTGCTTAATGCTCTTCCTATCCTTTGTTGGAAAGTCAGCTCTAGAGCAGCAATTCACTACTGGGAGGTAGATGAGCACATCTGGTGAATTAAACGTGCATAGCAACCAAATATCAGCTAGCTCCCAGTTGTGCATTGTTTCTCGTAAGCCTACCTAGGCTTATCCTTCAACTTTAATTTTGACTTTACTCTCTATAAATTACTCATATGACAAAGTGAAATATGATTCATGCTTCTCCTTTTTTGTTATGATTTTGTTGAAATAAAAATGTCTAATTACTGCTTTATGTTCTTACAGTATTACGTTATATTGGGTTACCTTAATCAAGACGAGGCTGAAGCTGTCCTTCATGCAGAATGCAATGTCTTGTACTATAACCTTTTCTAGACATAATAATTCATTTTGTCTCCTAGAACCAAAGGCCACTTTATATCAGGTTATTCTTTGTGATTATTACCAAGGAGCATTCTGGCCAGATTACTGCTTTGACTGTTCTGTTCTACGCTGCTTAATCATCTAAAAGTCTATGAAACAAATCTGTCCTTGTAAATGTATTATGAGGGCATGGAAGCATTGCAGTTGCAAAATTGTAATTTAAGCAATTTAATAGACACTATAAATAAATAAATAAATTAATTAATTATATATATATATATACACAAACAAAAATTGCCTCTTTAGAATTTCTTTCTTTCTTTTTTTTCTTTTTTTTTCTTAGTGCCAATAAAGCTACATTACAGTTTACTGAAAGGAACTCTTAATATAAAGACATTCTGAAAATATTAAGCAGTTATTCAAAGATATATAAATGTGCGGTTTCACCACAGTATAAAACTGTTATTCTTTTGCAAAGCAAGATACATTGCTTGTACTAGAGAAAGTCTTTTCTTTCAGTTTGGTTAGATTTCACATTTTACAGCTTTCAGCAATTGTAGATGAACATTATAATAAGTGCAGTTTAATCTAGGCTCTCTGAACAGAACTTTTAGGTTTTGCTCCTTTAACAGCTTCATCAATTGCTTCTCATGGTTCATTTGGTGGAGGAATCTTCAAGTCAGATTGTTCCACACCCCATATATTCTTGGCATACTTCTTAATGGTTCTGTCACTGGAAAACTTTCCAGAGGCTGTTATGTTCTTGATCACTTTGTCCATTCCTTGGAATTATTGTACAATTCCTGACACTTGACAAATGCTTCATAATCTGCAAAGACTGTAAACCTATCATGGTAGAAAAGCATGTCCACTACATCTTTAAATAGATTTGGCTTTGCTGGTGAAAAATAGCCTCCTTTTATCTGATCCATAGCCTTCTTTAGTTCTGGGAGTTTTTCATAGTAAGTTAGAGCATTGTACCCGGCCTTCTCCAGTTCTGCAACATCCTCTACTCGCATGCCAAAGATAAACAGGTTCTCTTCCCCCACCTCTTCTGCCATTTCCACATTGGCTCCATCCATTTTGCCTATGGTCAGTGCTCCATTCAGCTTGAATTTCATGTTCCCTGTGCCAGAGGCTTCAGTGCCTGCTGTGGAAATCTGTTCTGACAAATCTGTTGCCGGAATCGCTTTCTCAGCCAATGACTCTGTAGTTTTCCAAGTAAACAACTTTCAGCTTTGAACCCACACAAAAGTCATTATTCACAATATCTGCAGCAGCCGTGATGAGTTTAATGATCAGCTTCGCCATGTAGTATCCTGGAGCAGCTTTTCCTCCAATTATCACAGTCCGGGGAACAAAATCCATTTTGGGATTAGCTTTGAGGTTGTACATGGTAATTACATGAAGGCAGTTCAGCAACTGAAACTTATATTTATGGGTTCTTTTCACATGCACATCAAACATGGATGACGGATTGATCTTCACTTTGTATTCGTTCTCCAGGTACTGGGCAAATTTCAGCTTGTTTTCCTCCTTCACTTTGGAAACATCATGAATAAAAGCAATGTCATTTATGAATTTGTTCAAATTTTTCATATAACATAACCTTCTCCAATTCTCTCTGCTATAAGCTCCGCAAGTCCAGGCGGGTTGCACAGCAGAAGTCAACATCTAGAAGTAATTCCATTTGTCTTGTTTTGGAACTTCTCTGGCTCTAGGTCACTGAAGTCTTTAAACACTTTGTTTTTGACAATGTCTGAATGAATCTGGGCCACTCCATTAACAGCTTGTGATCCAACGATGCACAGGTGAGCTATGTTTACTCTCTTTACTCCATCATCTTTAATCAAGGACATGCGCTGCAACCAGTCAGAGTCCCCAGGATACAGAGCAGCAATGTGATCTAGGTGCCGCTGGTTTATTTCATAGATAATTTGTAGATGTCTTGGCAACAGGTTTTCAAAAAGTTCGACAGGCCAGCGCTCTAAAGCTTCAGGTAGCACAGTGTGGTTTGTGTAGGCAAAGGTCTTCTTTGTGATTTCCCAGGCCTTGTCCCAAGGAAGCTTCTCAATATCCAAAAAAATTCTCATCAGCTCAGGAATTCGCATTGCAGGGTGTGTATCGTTAAGCTGAATTGCTACCTTTTCAGGAAAGGAGTCAAAACCAGTTCAAACAGATTCACGTGAACCAAATTTTGATACTTTGAAGCGACATATGATGTCCTGTAGAGAGGCAGCCACAACAAAGTATTCCTGCTTCAGGCGCAGCTCTTTACCTTCAAATAAATTATAATTTGGATAGAGGACACGGGAGATATTCTCAGCCAGGTTTCTGTCCAGTACTGCTTGTATGTAATCTCCGACATTAAAGACCCGGAGTTTGAAGTCATTAGGCGCTCGTGCAGACCTCATGGTGTTCACTGTGTTGTTCATATAGCCAGGGACTGGGGTATCATAAGGCATTGCAAGGACAAACTTGAGTGTCCACCCATCTTACTCCAGTTTTTGTGTTTTCTACACGTCCATAAAAGTGGACAGGCAGCATGTATTCAGGACATTTTTTCCCATGGATTTCCATGTCTGATCCAGTCATCAGCTTCCTCAATCTACCAGCCATCTTTGATCTTCTGATTGAATATTCCATATTTATATTGAATTTCATAACCATAAGCAGCAAGTCCAAGGGTTGCCATGGAATCCAAAAAATATGCAGCAAGATGGCCAAGACCTCCATTGTTTATCATTGTGTTCTGTAATGTGTGGCCCATGTAAAATTCCAGAGACAGGTAGTAGATTCTCTTGGGATCCTTCTCATAGTAATACTGCTGAGTCCTGGGCCAGGGCGAAGTAGTAGTCCCTGGTGGTGGTGACATTACTGTCTTTAACAAGAGTGAACTGCAAGTGCCTGTTGTAGTTTTTCTTCAGCTCAGAGACATTCTCAACCCCGACTATGCCTCTGATGCTGATCTGCTTCCTCTTCTCCAGGTCAGTCAGGGGCTTGGACATGTCTGCATCCTTGATCACAGAAGAGAAGTCAGTTAATGCAGCTGGTCGGCTCTGCACTGAGCTGTTGCAGTTTATAAGCAGTAATTGTGAGCACAACTTCCCTCTTTAGAATTTAATGAGCATTAAAACAAATTCTGCTCTTCTGCCTTGAACTGACGTTTTGTGCTATTGCATTAAAGAATATTGTGCGCTGTATCAATTCTATTCATAAATAGAAAATGTATTTGTTGTACAAGAGTTAAGTTCTCTATACTATTCAATGTTTAACCAGTTTTTTTTCAGGTGCTTTACCAGTCTTTATGAATTGTGGTATGCAGACAGGTTTCAGTATCTAGTAGGTGCTTTTTTATTCATGTAAAAATATTAGTAGTGGCTGGTGAGCTAAAAAGGTTTAAAGTTATAACAAAATGTATTATTCATTCAATCCTTCCCCCTTACTGCCTGCTACATTTGTTGGTCCATATCTTTTATCCTCAACTCACTTTTGCTCTCATGAACTTCACACATTACTAAACTCTCTCTTTCTCCCTGCTCCACATCCTAAAGACTTTCTCAATACTGCAAATCTCTATCTCATTTTATGTCACTCTTCCTGCTCATCATAGCTGCTGGTGATATCTCTCCCAATCCTAGTCCCGAACGACTTCCTGATCTCACCCACCCATGTGTGCCTTTTTACAGACCTAGTAACCAGAACTTTGGAAACCTTACTCTAATTTCATGTGTTTTTAAAGCCAACACTGTCTTTGCTTGTGCATTCTGGAACTCTTGCTCTGTTGCAACAAGCTCAGTTCTACTCTTACTCCAATCCTCACACATATTTTCAATCTCTCCCTCAGCACTATTATATTTCTTTCAGCCGTTAAACATGCACTAGACAAATATATCCTCAAAAACACTTTTCTCGGCCCAACCTTCTCATCTAACTATCGCCCTATTTTACTACTCCCCCTTGCTTCAATACATTTAGAAAGGCTAGTGTATACATGTTTATTACATTTCCTCATATTAAACTCCTTGATCTATTGCAATCTAGATTTCACCACAACACTCCACAGATACACTAATCATTAAGGTTACTAATGACCTACTTACAGCAAAATTGAAAGGCTACTTCTCTTTGTTAATCCTTTTCGATCTGTTAGCAGCCTTTGGTACTGTTGTTCATCCTCTCTTGCTCCAAACCCCCCAAACCTTCAACATTTGTGACACAGCCCTTTCGTGGTACTCCTCCTACCTATCTAACTGTACCTTCTATTACGGTACTACAAGGCTCTGTCCTTCATCCCCTTTTCTTCTCAATCTACAAATCATCCTTAGATTCCATAATTAAGTCCCACGGGTTTCAATATAATTTGTATGCTGATGACACCCAAATCTACCTTTCTGCACCAGACCTATCCCATTCCTTGCGAAATTGTGTCACTGTCTTTCCAATATTTCATCCACTTCCTTAAGATAAATCTCTCCATAAGTGAGCTCCTAATTACACTTATTATTCCAAAATCTCCACCCCCACATTTTCTTCAAATGTTGATAATAACATCATTACCTCAGTCCCACATGCACACTTGACTCAGCTCTTTCTTTCATTCCTCACATCCAGTCTTTGACCAATCCCTGTCATGTCCACCTTAAAGGGACATTAAACACTAAATAAATTCTAGATAGAATGAAGCATTCAAAGGAAAGATTAGACTAAGAATAACACATAGATGTATTTTTTAAAGTTAAGTTTTAAAGTCATTAAATCAATGAGAGCAATTTCAATTACCTTCTTTGCTGTGGCCAATTAGGGACAGTTTTAAATAGGTTACTATAGTGTGAAGCCAATGGCTGTGTGGAATATAAGAGTGTTCTGCACTTCCATTTCTAAAAGTAACCGAAAAGCTCACAGTTTCAGAATGGAATTACAGGAAAAGGGGACAAAATAAATAATGAAAGTATATTGCAGATTTATTTATATATATATATATATATATATATATATATAATACAAAAAGTTCAGCACTCACTATGCTCAACTAAGCTTGGAGCGCATCACACAATATGTTAATAAGAAAGCCAAAGAGAGCACTCGCCTTCAATCAAAGTGAAAATGTATTGAAGGCGAGTGCTCTCTTTGGCTTTCATATATATATATATATATATATATATATATATATATATATATATATATATATATATTCCAGTAAAAAAAGATGCACTCTCAGGAATTTAAGACAAAGTGACTACATTTATTTGATGAAGTTTTAGGGATCAAATGTCCCTTTCTTCAGATCTAATATTTACGATTTATCATTTTATATTACCCTCTCTAAAGTGCTTAATGTCCCTTTAAAGACATCTCCAAAATTCCTCACTCAAGACACAACTAAGATGTTAATCCACTCTCTCATAGTTTCCTGCCTTGACTCCATCCTCTCTGGTTTCCCTAGCTGCCGTCTATCTCCTTTGCCATCCATAATGAATGCCTGTGCCAATCTGATCTTCCTTTTATGTTACACTTCATCTGCTTCACCTCTCTGCCAATTCCTTTCACTTTTCCCCTCTAGCCTCCATTATAAAATACAAAATACTGACTGTGACATTCAAGGTACACGATAACACTGCTCCCCCCCCCTATATCTCAGACCTCGTCTCCAGATACTGTCACTCCCATCCCCTTTGCTTTGCTGATGACCTTCTTCTCTTCTACTCTCTTGTTACCGCCTCACATTCTCATCTACAGAACTCCAGAATGGCCCCTATTTTGTTGAACTTTCTCGCTCTTCAAGACTCTCCCCTAGTTTTCAAAGCTTCAAGTCTTTCTTATTGACTCTACTGTTTAGGAATGCATACAAGGCATGCTAACCTTTTCTTACCTCAATTCATCTACTCCTTTTGCCATCCCCTTGAACCCGCTTAAGATGTAAGCCTACAAGCCCAGCTGTATTGTAAATTACCTTCATGAGATCTGATTAACAATAGTGCAACTCTTGGCAGGGCCCTCTACCCATTTTTCTCCTATAAATTCTACTTTTGGATATTATACCTATGTTTATAGTGCTGCAGAATCTGCTGGTGCTGTAGAAAAAACTGATAATTATAATAACAAAGTTAGATTTTTTTATATATATATATATATATATATATATATATATATAGAGAGAGAGAGAGAGAGAGAGAGAGAGAGAGAGAGAGAGAGAGAGAGAGAGAGAGAGAGAGAGCATGCTCAAAGGAAGAAAACAGGGGTCAAAAATTCAAGACATGCTCAGTATTGATATATGAATCTAGGCTACTTGCAGGGATAGGCAAGGTGTCTGTGACTGGCTCTTGCAGTCTCCGCTGGCCATTTTAAATTGGGGAGAGAGGAGTAGGGCAGATAAATGCAGGTCCTGACTCCTCCTTGATGCCGCTCAGTTGCGGGAAAGTAACTCTGAGGGAGACTGAGAGAGAGGGAAGATTCAAGAAGCAAGCTGGCACTGTGTCCCTGGAGCTTTATATGCAAATGTAAAGCACTTTAACAGGCACCTGAGGTTTATTATGATATACTAAGGTTGTGATTCACAACCTTAGTTTATCTTTTCTTTCTGATTGAATAATAGGAAAGGGAAAATATGTAGTGTGAATAAAGTTAGTGGCTTGTCAAGAGACTGCTAGTGATATTGGGTGATATTGAATAAATAAAGCCTGCGTTAAATACTGCATGTGTATCTGCATCAGTATAATAACACCAAGCACTATATAATGACACAGTAGTGACACTGGCACATGGGTATAGCCGGAGGAGGGCTGGATATAGGAACAGTGGTATCTGCATCTGTATAACAACACCCAGCACTATATAATGATGTTTTTAATTTGAAATATACCTTGGTGTCCTTCACTAAGGTTTGTACTTTGGAAAATGTCCTCCACAGCCTTGGTCCATGCCTATCCCTGGTGACTTGTAGTCCCATATATTGATCTGAATGGAGTTGTAGCCTAGAGGGCTATGAAGATACCAATACACACACCTGATGATCAAACATATGTAAAAGGCAAAACTATTGCAAGTGAAAAACATTCTGTAAAACTGAGCTCTCAATTGACATTTTAATACCAAATATAAATCTACAAAGCTGCTGTCATGTAATGCTTAACTCACTTGTTCTGTTTATGAAAGGTCGAGAGTTTAAATCCCAGGACTGTTGATTATTATTCAAAATCACCTCACCATTAATCCCATGTTTTTATTTTACAAAAGTGTATATATTACTGTGCATATTACTATACATAAATTACATAGATATGTGAAATAGCTATTCCCCACAGCTGGCAGGAATAAATAAAATAAGGAATTTTAAGAATGCCTAGACAATTCCTAAGAGAATTTGCATTTCCATTTTTATTACAAGTTTAAATACTACACTACAACAAGAACTCGGGTTCCTTTTTTGTTTTTAGATTAATTCTTCAAATACGGAAAACTACTAACGCTTTTTTTTGTAATTATTTTGTATTTATTTGTTTTTTTGTTTTTAGGTTCAAGGACCCAGATACATAACCACAAATACAACTTTCTTGTATTCCCAGTTTAATATTAAAAGATTTATATTTTCTTTCTGTATGCATTTCATATTTTCTTCCACACCCAAGTATGGTATTACATTTATAGCAATTTAAACCAATTAAGACTCCCTTGTGATACCATGTATCTCATAATTAGTGACATCACTGCTAACGTAGTAAAGATGTTATGTAAAGATTTACTATTTTATATAAGAGATTCCCTGTCTTTATGTGGATTACTGTTGCTAACCAGGTAAATCGGAGATCTGATGTGGCATTTGATTGACAGGAGCTACATGGCAGAGGGAAAAGGCTGGGTGTATATGGCAAAGAAGGGCTCCAGGACTATGTGTTTGATTTAAGGTTCTATATGGGCATGTGTCTGAGAGAATCTGCAGAGCATGAATTCTGATCACAGGCTACTTCACACTATTATACATCCCTGCTGTATATCACTCACATGCACACAAAGCTGTTATCTGTCACATATAGGGTGTTTCTGTCCCATACTCACATATACGCATGTGTTCTATTTTTCTTATATTTACACACACAGTCATATTTGCCCAAATAGGTTTTCTCTGTCTTAAAAAAAATCACATACATTCAAAAATCACTATTTCTCTCACACATAAAGACAAACAAAATATCACATATACACATTCAGGCTGTGTTGCTTTTACCAAGCAAAATGTTGTTCTATGAACTTTATCTTCCAGCTTTCAGACTTTACTGTTGAGACCAATGTGCAGAAACAAATTATATCAGTGGTTATAATTAACATCAGTAGGGAAGTGATGTCCATACAGTCCTTTAGATCAGGAGTTGCCAACCTTTCGGACCTCAGGGACCACTAAACTCACAATTTAGAATCCCGTGGACCACTAACATGATATATATACACACATACTGCACATAACTAGTATAACCATAGCTAAGTTTACATTATGTATATATTTACACATTTTTAAGAATTATTTTTTGGAATTAAATAACTGAATGACAGAACTGAGAGAATACTTCTAAATGACAGATGAAGAATGAGTGCCAACTTTTGAGCTGGAAACAGAGAGGCAGAAAGTGGGGGGATTATGTTTAAAAGGACCACAAGACTTTCAAGTTACCTCTCTAGTTATTATCTCTAGGAATTATTCAAAACTACTTATGATCATGGACAGACATTGGAGTCATAAATTAAGTTTATATCCAAAAGCTCTCAACATGAATGTGAGCTAACAACGACTGATGTTACTGGCAATTGATATAATAAGGGCTGATGCTGTATCTGGTAGTTCCAACCCCTTACAAAAACAACTTAACATAACTACTTAACTTATAAATAAAGACACGACACAGATAGCTGGGATTTAAAGACCATAACGATGGTCATATTTATTAACAAATATTAACTTGACTTCAACGGAAGTCATTCAAATATTTAACCTGTGGCGGCATTCGAGGCCTAGTAAACTATTAGCTCCATATGACAAGAGGTCGCAGCCAGATGTTGTGGAATTGCAAATGCCAAGGGTGGGGCGCAAATGTGGCCCCACCCCATTCCGTCTAATAGGCGCGGACGTCCTAAAGGATCTTCAGCCAGCAGACCCGCGGGGCGGGGCCCCCCAGGTCACGACCTGAGGACATCACCCCCGCCCATTAGCCCGACTGTCACCTCTGCAGACTCCGCCCTCAATTGTTGATGGCTACGACCTCCCGCCATTAGGAGATACGTGGATGTTATGATGCGCTTCAGCCTCTAAGGCACTGGTATGGCCAAGCCCTGCAGCAAAGCTCATCCAGGAAGCAAATAAATTACGGCTAAGGTCTTACCAAGACTAGGTCAACTAACCCCATCCCTGCCTTTCGCATCTAAAGGACCAGCAACCCGTCCGGGAAGCCATCTGCCTGAATGACGCCTAAAAATGTTGCATTAGCAACTACTTAATTAACCATTTAACAATAGGGTTGGGAGGGAGGGAAACTTTCTCCTTGCAAAATCCCAGGTGGAAGAGGCCAGATTGTTCCAGAACTTCCTTTATATTAGGTGAGCCTAAGACCTCCCCTCACTTTGCAACATTGTTGCTACTACACTGCACTGGGATTTTCCACTAGCCTGTCAGCTCATCCCTTAACTCCATTACAGGAGACTCTGCTACCTTTCATTCCCCTAAGGGCTGATGCTGTATCTGGTAGTTCCAACCCCTTACAAAAACAACTTAACATAACTACTTAACTTATAAATAAAGACACGACACAGATAGCTGGGATTTAAAGACCATAACGATGGTCATATTTATTAACAAATATTAACTTGACTTCAACGGAAGTCATTCAAATATTTAACCTGTGGCGGCATTCGAGGCCTAGTAAACTATTAGCTCCATATGACAAGAGGTCGCAGCCAGATGTTGTGGAATTGCAAATGCCAAGGGTGGGGCGCAAATGTGGCCCCACCCCATTCCGTCTAATAGGCGCGGACGTCCTAAAGGATCTTCAGCCAGCAGACCCGCGGGGCGGGGCCCCCCAGGTCACGACCTGAGGACATCACCCCCGCCCATTAGCCCGACTGTCACCTCTGCAGACTCCGCCCTCAATTGTTGATGGCTACGACCTCCCGCCACAAGAGACAGGCACTCCCACATAAACCGGGCTCTTGCCGCCACCCGCTAAATATTACTAACCAGAGCCGTTTTGAGGTCCACCAGGAAGATCACCAGCCCTTCGTCGGACAGGTGCACCCCGTCCGGGTGATACAGCCCTTTTTTGTCCGCTGAGATCAGTTCATGGCGGACCACAAAACCCCCTACCTCTAGTACTGCTCTACCCAGCTCCCTGTTAACTTTTTTTCTAACCCTATATGCTATCCTAGGTGTGGGAAAATATCTCCAACGCAGCCGGGGGATTATGTTGGACCAAGCCAGCCTAACCCCCGGGAACGTGGTACAGATCCACTTGACATCCGACCTCATCGCATTGATGAGGTCCAGAGCCGGTGCACTCCCTATATCATTTCCCCCCATGTGAAGGAGGATGATGTGGGGCTGTCCCCATCTATGTCTGGCATTCTGGAGGAGGGCAGGCAAACCATCCCACTGTAAGCCTCTACGGCCCAACCACCGTATTGATGCCTTAGACGTCGGAATCCCCAACTGCTGCCCCTCAGGAAGAGAATGGGCCTTCAGTGCCGCCCAGTGCACGTAGGAGTGCCCTATTATCCAGATGCGAGAAGGACCTGTAGCCACACCTGAAAAACGGATTACATAGACAATCACCTTAGACTAAAATTAAACAACACAACCAGAACAACTGTAAAACGCCTGTTTCCTTACTCCTACACCGAATACCCCTTAGGCCTCAGCTGGGGGGCGCACGTAAGACTTGTAACATTGGGACCTCCATCTGCCCAACTTCTGTATGCGTTCTCCCTTCCAACCTAGCGCCACCGCGCTGGTGGCAGCCCCTATTCGGAAGGAATGGGGGGTGATTCTACACTTCCCCAAACCTGCTGCAAGCGCTACCTTTCTGAGCACAGCTGCGAACTGGTACCGGGAGAGATTCGATCTGTCGGAATGCACTAAGAACTGGGCGGGGCCCCGCGGTCGCTGCGCCATGTAGGCCCTTGTACTCACAACCGGGCAGACGCCCGATGCTGAGGGAGTCAGAGTGATCCACACCCCTTTCCCCTCCTGGTCAGTCTTCGAGTGCGGGATAAACAATAACAAATTATCGCCCGCCAGTTTGACATGAGCCAACTGCATACCCGTGTTAACCGCATCCTTTGAGGTTGCGACCAGCTCGCCCGGCCTGAGGGCCGCAAAGAACGCCAAGGAGAATATGCACTGAAACAGTTCTCTTTCGCCGGGTTCGACGCAAATGCCCTCGATTGCGTCCACCAGCCTGGCTAGCCTACAAAATGTGACAGGTTCGCGCGCATCTTTCGCTCTACCCTCGAGCCTTCCCCAGCCCTTAATCACTTGCTTCACCAGGAAACCTTTCGTGATATTGGGCCACTCTAGCATATTGCAAAAGAAGGAGATTGCAGCTATTCTATTGGATATAGCGCCCTTCGAAGTCCCTTGCCTGTGTTTCTCTGCCAGCCACTCCAAGAACAGATCCCTCGAGACCCTTTCCGGCGCTGCGCCCTGTTCGTGACAGTAACTTACCCACTCGCCCCAGTGCTGTGAATAAGCTCTCCACGTGTTCGGCGCCAGGGATGCCCTCACTAGGTGCCCTATGGACCTCCCTGCCCCGCCAACTGCCAAATAGAGTGGGGACAAGGTAAGCCAACTGCTGCTGCGTTAGGGGCCAGTCTGCGAAACTGTTCCCATTGAAACCTCGAGAGTGCGTCCGCCAGGGTGTTGTTGACCCCGGGAACGTGCCTCGCGGAAAACTGAATATTGTATTGCAAGCACCTCAGCACTAGCTGTCGCAAGTACCTAACAACTACCGGTGACGACGCAGACAACCTATTTATGGCGAACACAACGCTAGCGTTGTCCGTCCAAAACACTATGTAGCGATCCTTTAACGCCGGCCCCCAGAGCTCCATAGCCACAACTATGGGAAAGAGCTCCAGAAGTGTCAAGTTCCTTGTCAGTCCGGCTCGGACCCATGACAAGGGCCATGGCTCGGCGCTCCATTGCCCATCCAAATAGGCGCCATAACCTGCTGCTCCAGCTGCATCCGTCAGCAGGTGCACTGTCTGACTGGAAACCCTAGGAGCGCGCCACAGCAGTGTTCCATTGAAGCCTTGCAGGAAGAGTTCCCATACCTTCAAATCTTCCCGCATGTCTTCCGAAACCGACACTTTACGTGTGCCGTGCGGACTGGAAAGTAAAGCTTCCATCCTTCTGTTAAACACGCGACCCATGGGTATAATTTTGCACGCGAAGTTGAGTAAGCCTAGCAATGACTGAAGCTCCCTCAGGGGCATGCTCTTCGCTGCCCTGGCTTTGCGCACCGCCGAGAGCATTGCTTCCACCTTATCGGCTGGGAGACGACATAGCCTTGCAGCAGTGTCAATTTCGATCCCCAAGTACGTGAGTCTTGTACAGGGGCCCTGTGTTTTTTCCTCAGCCAGTGGCACTCCAAATTTCGACATTAGCCTACGCATTACTGCGATCAGTCGATCGCATTCGCGTGTGTTCGCGGCGCCAACCAGCAGGAAGTCGTCCAGATAATGAGCGACTATTCCCCCGCCGGCCGCCGTGATAATGGCCCAGTGCAAGAATGAGCTAAACTCTTCAAAATAAGCACACGATAGCGAGCAACCCATGGGCAAGCATTTGTCTACAAAATACTTCCCCTCGAATTTACACCCCATCAGTCTGAAAGATGCTGGGTGTATGGGGAGTAACCGAAAGGCAGATTCGATGTCCATTTTGGCTAGCAGCGCGCCCGGACCCGCCGCCACCACCAATTCCAACGCCTGGTCAAACGATTGGTAAGACACCGAGCTTATCAGTGGGTCTATTGCGTCATTGACGGAACCCCCTTTCGGATAGGACAAATGCTGAATCAGGCGGAACTTCCCTGGTTCCTTTTTGGGAACCACCCCTAAAGGGGAAATAACCAGGTCAGGGATGGGAGGTTGTTCAAATGGACCAGCAAATCTTCCCAGAGCAATTTCTTTGCTCAGTTTCACCCTAACTTCGCCCGGCATTTCGTAAGCCGACTTCAGATTCTTGTGCGACGAGGACCCCATTACCAACCCCAATGTTGGTATCTTGAAACCTTCGCCAATCCCCGCTAGTAGGTTGGCAGCCGACACCCTGTCTGGGTAGGCCGCCAGCCAAGGTCTAATGGCGTCCAGCTTCAGGGGTGTTGGAGCTCTTTTGTCCAGCCCCCCCCGATTTTGCCCCACGGAAGGCTCCTCCGTCCCTCCGCTTCGGGCATTCAACACCTGGGTGTTGACCGCTGCAGTACATGCAAGCATGCCGAAAGGAACAGGAAGCTCCTTTGTCACACTGCTTCTCATTGTACTTCCAGCACTCCCTGCCTCTCCGCTTGATGGGGCCCGTTGGCCTCTGGAGCCCTGACCGCAGCAAGGAAACTCCTGCCCCCCCCTTTTCCGGTATGAGCAGGGACCACAGGTCCAAGTCTTTTACCCCAAAGTTCAAGACCGGGTTACCGACCATCTTCCGCCTAAATTCGCTATCATAAGCACGCCACATGCCTTCCCCATATCTATTATAGATACATTCAATGATTTCCGCGTACTTAATTACATCAACCGCGGCCTCCAGCCTCTGTTCGATGTAGCAGGAGGAGAATACCCGAAAGCACTTCCTCCACTCCTCAAATGTATCTGGGCGCTGGATCTTCTTTGGCCCAGTCCCATCCTCACTACGCTCTTTGTCTCGCTGCGCCTCAAGGGACAGCTCGAACATATTGACGTATTTATGATCGCGGATTTTCTGTACCGTCTTGGGTTTGAGATGTGCATGGAGGCAGTGGATCTTGCAGGGATAAGAGTCCCCCTGCAACGCCACCCTCCTGGTACTGACTGACATGTCCTGCAGCTGCGCAGCGCTCTCGCCTCCCTGGCCAGTGCCCTTGGATATTGCCGCTGTGCTTTGCCCCGCTATCGGCGCAGGCTGCTCCATGCTACCTAAACCTCTAGCCTGATTACGCTCAGCCACCAATAGCCTTAACATTTTGAACATGCGACGCTGCCCCTTACTGTTAAGCCCTAATTTCTTCCCACCATCTGAGTCTGAATCAGTGCTATAGTCGGTGTCAGTGATGCGTGACAAATTAAATACATTTCTCTCACCAACTGCCGATGTTGAAGGGGTAGATATTCCTGGTGCAGCTGCCACTGATCCGCCTGACGGCTGTACAGATAGTCCTACTCCCGTTGTACCCGGGCCCTCTGTCCTCTGCGGTGTAGGCACCATGTCCTGTGGGGGAGAAACAAACAAGAGGGGAGTATCCAGGCCAGCCATGTGTCCCCCTTGACTGCCGCCCCCAATCGGGGTAGAAGTACTGCCCCCGGCCCTGTCTGGGACCCCTCTAGCCCTCTCGTCATTCATATCACCACTCCATTCATTCGCTGGCCCTGCCACATAGGGGGATTCTCTGACCACGCGCTCCCTGACTGAATGAACGCCCTGAGCACCTGCAGCAACAAGCCCTTGGCCTCCCTGGACCCCTGCAGTTATTGTGCATAGCGACTCGCCCTGTGCCCCATCAGTGGGCGCATTCTCCCTTGTTTGGGGTACATAGTTGCTGCTGGCACCCCCCCTGTTATACCACTGGCGCTCCAGCAATGCGCTTCTAGCTCTCCCATAAGCCTGCTTGTTAACATTGGACCCCCTGAGCCTCCCTCTCTGCACGCCGCGGCCCCTCTGTAAGAGACTTGCTCTGTTTGCCATGCTAGCTATTGCAGAGTGTCGCGCAGCGGAGCAGGCCCGCCCGGATACTCCCCCCTCACCTGTGGAGAGTACCCGGCTAGGCCTCTTGCGCGCTCGCTGAATGCGTCCCTCCGATCCAGGTTCCGGCCGTGTGACTACCGCGGCGCCGGAAGTGACGTCACGCGTGTCACCTGACCGGCCGGAAATGGACGCGGCGGACGCAAGGCCGCAACCGGAGCCTGCACTGGTAGTTGCAGGCTCCGACTGAGCCACCAATGAAAGCGGCGGTCTGGTGAGTGGGCGAGGACCCGCAGGCCCCGCTCCAGTAGCCGACTGAGCCACCAATGAGGCATCCGGGCCGGGCCCTAGGGACCCGGCCGGATGATTTTCAATACTGGGCCCTGCCTGATGAGGGTCGCTAGGCCCCTGGCCCACAAAAGGGGGATGATGAGGGGCAGTAGGCCCCGGTTCCACCCGGCCTGCCACCGGAGGCAGCACAGCGGCCGTGAGGGCCTTAAACATGCCCACAATGGCCGCCGCCGCCTCAGGAGACATTCCGGAGGCCGTAAGGGCCCCCAGGCCCGCCTCCAGAGCCGTGTCCAGGCCAGATGGGCCAGTGCTCACTGCACCCGCCTGTCCCGCAACCATAACAGCACCGGGCCCGGCGGGTGCAAGCTCAGGGGCTGGGGGGTTAATTACCACAACATTAGGAATCAAAGCAGAGGATACTGGCCTTGTTTTTTCCGGAGTTGGTGGCACCACATCCTCATCCTCCTCTTCAATCACAGGTGCACTCCTCGAGGATCTCCTAGGGGACTCCCTGAAGCGAATGGGCACCGCAGCACTTCTCCTGGTAGACATTTTCACTTGAAGAATGGGGTACCCGGCTAGGCAAAACTTTCTCCTTGCAAAATCCCAGGTGGAAGAGGCCAGATTGTTCCAGAACTTCCTTTATATTAGGTGAGCCTAAGACCTCCCCTCACTTTGCAACATTGTTGCTACTACACTGCACTGGGATTTTCCACTAGCCTGTCAGCTCATCCCTTAACTCCATTACAGGAGACTCTGCTACCTTTCATTCCCCTACTGGTGGAATATTTCTAATCTGCTGGATGGCATTTACTGGAATTCAGGTGGAATGGCGTTGTGAGTGCGAAAATTATTAGAAGGAAAAATAATTAATATTTAATTAAAGAAAAAGTAGATGGAGGGGAGGAAGACACACAGTGATGTAAGTCCATCTGAAGGAATTAGGAAAACTACTACAAAGAGACAGGTAAAGGGAAAAAAATAAATGAAATATGAGAAAAAACATTTTTAAGATTTTCTTTTTTTATATACTTTAATTCCACTATTTCAAGCCAAGACTATACCAACCTCTGCTGTCTTTAGAATGGAAGCATCTTCCTCAGAGCAGCCTGCCAGGTGGGAGGAGTTAAAAATACAATCTAGCTACGCAAGTTGTGCAGTACTACGCAACGTGCGTAGGGAGATTGTAATTTAACTGCTCCGTCGATGATGTCCAGCCAGGGGGTGACACCATCAGAGGAGATTAATTCCTGCTTGACGGTGTCAAGGGCCACCAACATCTTCTCGTGGACCACCAGTGGTCCATGGACCACTGGTTGGCGACCACTGCTTTAGATGACACTGTGTAACTGTTCACATTTAATACCTGAAAAATGTAGGGCTGAATCAAGGTATTGTGCTGCCTTGGTCCAAGAATGCAATGATGCCCCCCCTCCCCCCAGTAGTAACATTATCGATTAGTATATCAAATTACTAGCCTGGCAGCTGACCTTTCTAAGCCTACCTTTCTGCATGCAACCAGGGCTTATACAAAAGTGTGCAATAAGTGGCAAGGAGGTTAGGGAAGAAATTTGCTTTTCCCACCTTGAATGTCGCACCTGACTGGTTCTGTGTCTTTGTGCATGATAAGGTTATAATGTTAGTGGCCTGCTACTTGCCCCACAGAGGCCAGAGTACAGGAGTAGTCTGGGTCTGACAGTAACTACCTGGGTCCGTTGGATGAGATAAGAAACAGTTGGGAGTATATTTTGAAATACACTTGCCACACTTATTAACAGGATTTTCAGAGGCGCTTCCAGAGAGTGGGATTTGTGGGTAGTGGAGAACTGGTGTTTGGTCGGTGGAGCCTTGCAAGGAGAGGCAGGGCAGTTGGGTTGCCACATATAGAGTTGGGGCAGTCACTAGAAACCTGGACATTTGTCCTGAGGTGTATGTTGCAGTTTTTTTTTTTTTATTGTTTTGTGGCACTTGCAGCCTAAACAGAAATATTGTAACAAAAAAAATGCAAGGGAGCCTGTGTTTTCCTCTACTTTCCTGTTACTTGGCCATCTGTTAACTGTTTCTGACCATTCAATGTCCTTGAGTTCCCCTAAAAGTAAGGGAGTCTGCATGTGACAGTCAAAGACCATTACCATAAACATCACACCAGTACAATACACAAATATAAATAATATAACCAGTACAAACAAATAAAGGTTACATGGCAACAATTACAAAATGCTACTTGGAAAAAAAAAACTATTAAAAGACCTTAATCAAACAGATTTTAATTTGAATGTCAAAATGACAGAATAAAGCCATTAAGCTTGCAATTTTCCAAGAAAATCTAAAAAAAAAAAACCCCACTGTATACAACAGCAGTGCCTGATATTTATAGAGTAAGCACAATTTGGTAGCTTTCTTACTGTTCTAAGATTAGCATTTGATTTGCTATCAAAACAAGTTGTGTCACCTATTTACAGTCACCAGCAATCTGGAAATAGCAGCATGTACTGTAGCCCAGCAATAAGCAGATTCCCATTTCAGTGTGTGCCTTTACCAGGGACGTGCATTCATTAGAGGCAGGTGAGGCAGTGCCTCCCCTGGCCAATGTGGGAATTACATCTAATTTTTAATTAAAAAAAAAAAAAAAAAAAATTTTTTTTTTTTTTTTTTTTTTTTTTAAACATATGAAAGGTGACCCCCTCTACCCCCCCACCCCTCCACCAAATTATGCTTATTATTGCAATTTTTATTGTTTCCTAACTTTACTACATTGCATTCATAATAACATAACATAACAGACTAATCCATTCATATTGCACAAGAAGGTAAGAGGCCAGCTGTCCTTCCATTGCGCAATATGAATGTATTAGTCTGTTATGTTATGGGCTGCTTTAGAGACTGCCACCCAGTGGGGAATAATACTAATGCAGCAGTCTCTAATGCAGCCCATAACTGCTCCCACCGGAGGCTAGCCTCGGGAGCCCTGAGTCCTGCCTGCCCGGCCGCTCAGCCAATCAGGCATCAGTATGTCTGAGTCTCTCTAGGCTGAGTTGCCGGGCGGGAAATTGTTGCGCAGCCGCATTGGTGGTCAGGTTGTGTCACGAGTCGCGAGTCCGGCGTCAGAGCAGAGATTGAAGACGACGGACCGGACGTGCTGCTGCAGTTCTCCCAGTCTCTGTTGTCAGGAGTCTCAGTGCCTTATAGGTTAGTAATAATAGCAGCTGGTGCAATGTTAACTGTAAAACGAACTTGTTACTGTAAAACGAACAGTTATTGTCTCCTATCCTTTTTATTACAATTTTTGTGGCCTTTCTGCAACAAAACACCTCAAACTTGTAATTTGGATGAATTTCCTCAATGTAACCAGCAAGTTGGAACAAGTTAATAGCGAAATCGCCATTTTAAGTATGACAGTGATTTAAAAGCTGATCTTTTGTTACCTCATAGTCTGCATCAGAATCATATTTATTTTATCTTTTTATTTGTAGACAGAAAAACAACAAAATAATAATTTTGGATTTGTGGGAATAATTTGGCTAGTTGCTCTAAAGAAGACATGACTTTACTTGCCCAACTCCTCATTACATATTACAAATATTTGTCCGTTACCTGCTGTAAATGCAGGCATAGATTTTTTTTCCTATGCTTATTACTGCCTGAAGACATGATGGTGTTCATTTACTGTTCAACTAATTAATGAGTAATTGTACTACTAGCAGAATGTAATCTATTTTTTATAGTACTGAAATTTAAAATACACTACTATTATCCAGAATAGAGTACTACTACTTAGGCGCAGTAGGCAACTGTATATGGGCATCTGGACAGATAGGACCACCTGTCTAGCCTGTCTAGTAGTAATGTATTTATGTAATCTGTTATCTGATATTTGAGTTGTAGCCAATTGGACAATTTCTGTGCTGCATTAGAGCCTTTTTGGCCTTCTGTTAAAAATATACTTAAAAACAAATAAGTGGGGATGTTAGTGGCATAATTCACCTGAAGTGGTATGAGGCCCCTAAATAATCTGTGCCTAGGGGTGCACAATATGTAATTATGCCCATTAACTGTAATTGAGAATTTTTTTTTATTCTAGATTTTTACCTTTTAAAATGGTATTATAAAATCCTAAAATATATCTCTCATTTGAGTCAGTTATATAATACATGCTTAAAATAATTTATTCTACATTGTGTATTGATGCATCACACAGCCATCTGTCAGGCATTGGGCTAAGCATTCCTTATAAACCATACTTCAGCTGTCAAAATTTAGTAGGATGACTAAGATGTATGTTTATTAAATGTTTTCTGAAAAAGTCTGAACAGTTCTGCTTCATTAGACACCAAACCTCTCATTCACCAGTAGAGCATTACAGTGAGGCCTGACTCAGGAATGTCCCTGAAGTGACACACTTATTGCGCAGACTCTGCATACTTGGATGTGTTTTTTTATTTACTTATACTATTTATCAATGTGCACTACTACAGAAGAGAACCTGCACGCAGTATTTAACAAGCAGTGGTAATCAGACCGCTGTTTTCCTAACCTTTCACCACCTCTAAAGTGGCGAATTTCAATCTCCCCGGTATAGTCTGACCGGGGAGATTAACAGCTCCTGCCCGCTGTGCGCAGGCAGGGGCAGGATTGCACGCAAGCGCAAAATAACGCTCGTGATCAGTGCTGAATTCAGGAGAATTCAGCCCGCCAGAGGCGAGCTGCGGTGGACAGGGGTGCGTATTGCACCCCTGTCCGCCTCAGCTTGATAAGTCGCCCCCTATATATCCCCTTATATATCTTCTGTTGAAGTCTAAAAAAAACTTCTTTTTAAAGGGACAGTCAAAATCATATTTATTTTCTGAATTATGAACCTTTATTTTTGACTAGACTGTTCCTTTAAATATGTGTATTAAAAGTATGTTGTGGCATTATATATATATATATATATATATATATATATATATATATATATATATATATATATATATTAAATTTTGTTTGGAAATCTCCAGTAGTTTACATTGTGTTTAATGGAATTAATAAAGGTGAAGATAACACATTTAATAACAGGGTTAAAGGGACATGAAACCCAAATATTTTCGTTCATGATTCAGATAGAGCAATTGATTTTAAACAACTTTCCAATTTACTTCTATTATCTAATATGTTTTGTTCTCTTGGTATCTTTTGTTTGCTCAGGAGCTGCCGATTGGTGGCTGCACATATCTGCCTCATGTTATTTGCTCACCCAATGTGTTCAGCTAGTTCCCAGTAGTGCATTGCTTCTCCTTTAAAAAAGGGTGAAAAGAGAGTGAAGCAAATTAGATCATTAAAATAAGTCAATTGGAAAGTTATTTAAAATTGTATTCTCTATCTGAATCAGGATTTTTTTTTCATGAGTACTGACTTGCAACTGTGGTGATGATGAATGCAGAGAAATTGGACATAGAAGAAAACACAGGATCTGTCTATTTAAAGGGACAGTCAAGTCCAAAAAAAACTTGCATGTTTCAAATAGGGCATGTAATTTTAAACAACTTTCCAATTTACTTTTATCACCAATTTTGCTTTGTTCTCTTGGTATTCTTAGTTGAAAGCTAAACCTAGTAGGTTCATATGCTAATTTCTTAGACCTTGAAGGCCGCCTCTAATCTAAATGCATTTTGATTGTTTTTCACCACTAGAGGGCATTAGTTCACGTTTTTCATATAGATAACATTGAGCTCATGCACGTGAATTTACCATGGAGACAGTTCTAATTGGCTAACATGCAAGCCTGTCAAAAGAACTGAAATAAGGGGGCAGTCTGCAGAGGCTTAGATACAAGGTAATTACATTTATTCAAAATAGTAATATTTGTAGTGGTGCCAACGTATGCCCTTTGTATATCTAATTGTTATGAATTTCAACAAAGGATATCTGGTTTTCTTCATTCTTTTGATATCCTTTGTTGAAATTCATATCTAAATATGCTCAGTAGCTTCTAAGCATATTTATATATGCTTTTCAACAAAGGATATCTGATTTCCTTCATTCTTTTGATATCCTTTGTTGAAAATCATATCTAAATATGCTCATAGCTACTGAGCATATTTAGATATGCTTTTCAACAAAGGATATCAAAAGAATGAAGGAAATCAGATATCCTTTGTTGAAATTCATATCTAAATATGCTCAGTATCTACTGAGCATATTTAGATATGCTTTTCAACAAAGGATATCAAAAGAATGAAGAAAACCAGATATCCTTTGTTGAAAATCATATCTAAATATGCTCAGTAGATACTGAATGGTGGCTGCATATAGATATTGGCTCGCCCATGTGCAATTGCTATTTCTTCAACAAAGGATATCTAAAGAATGAAGGCGTATCCGATTCCTAGACACTGCCTCACCAGCCTCTGAAGTCACCGCACATCACTGGCCTTTACGCTTGACAAAATTAGTAACAAACTTTTCAGTTAAGTGAAATGCTTCCCTAGGGTATCAACACCCTTCTAACTACTGTTTAATTTTAGAACACACAATATGAAAATCCACATTAAAATTAGTTATAAATAGACATGTACCTTGCTACGATTATATATGGTCAAGATGAATGACAGAAAATCACTATGGTTACAGTCATAAATGTTAAATCTAGGAGCATGATAACATTTTCAGCAGGCTTATGCTCTCTAAAAGAGATTTTATACTCCAGGGCTTGTTCTTGATATTTTCCTATTGTGTTTGTGCATCATAACCTGGGTGATCCAGGGGCAGATTAAGTCCAGGTGGCACAGAGGGGGCTACTTATCAAGCCGTCTACTTTTCTGGCTTCGCCGGCCCAATACGTCCGCCTAAGCTCGCCTACCTTCGCCGCCGCGGACCTTGAATACGTTCGCCTAAGTTATCAAATAAAGCTGTCAAAAAGCCGCGGGGCGATGAGCAGCGGACTGTGACAGTTATCACTCATCCGATCTCGCTGCCCTTCGGCTTTTTCCCAGCTTTATTGCTAGCCTGTCACTAAGCACTCACACTAAACTACACTGTTCTACCCCCTATACCGGCGCCCCTGGAGCCCCCCGCAACTAAATAAAGTTACTAACCCCTAAACCGCCGCTCCTAGACCCTGCCGCAAGTCTTATAAATGTATTAACCCCTAAACCGCCGCTCCTAGACCCCGCCGCAAGTCTTATAAATGTATTAACCCCTAAACCGCCGCTCCCGGACACCGCTGCCACCTACATTATACCTAGTAACCCCTATCCTGCCCCCCTATACCGTCGCCCTCTATTATAAAATTATTAACCCCTATCCTGCTGATCCCGCACCTCTCCGCAACTAAATAAATAGTTTAACCCCTAAACCGCCGCTCCATGAACCCGCCGCAACCTATAATAAATTTATTAACCCCTATCCTGCCCCCCACTACGCCGCCGCCACTGTAATAAAATGATTAACCCCTAAACCTAACCCTAACCATAACGCCCCCCTAACTTAAATATTAATTAAATAAATCTAAATAAATTAACTCTTATTAACTAAATGAATCCTATTTAAAACTAAATACTTACCTTTAAAATAAACCCTAATATAGCTACAATATAAATAATAATTATATTCTAGCTATCTTAGGATTTATTTTTATTTTACAGGTACCTTTCAATTTATTTTAACCATGTACAATAACTATTAAATAGTTATTAACTATTTAATAGCTTACCTAGCTAAAATAAAGAGAAATGTACCTGTGAAATAAATCCTAACCTAAGTTACAATTACACCTAACACTACACTATACTTTAATAAATTATTCCTATTTAAAAATAAATACTTACCTGTAAAATAAACCCTAAGATAGCTACAATGTAATTAATAATTATATTATAGCTATCTTAGGATTTATATTTATTTTACAGGTAACTTTGTATTTATTTTAGCTAGTTAGAATAGTTATTAAATAGTTATTAACTATTTAATAACTACCTAGCTAAAAGAAATACAAAATTACCTGTAAAATAAATCCTAACTTAAGTTACAATTAAACCTAATACTACACTATCATTAAATTAACTAAATAAACTACCTACAAAGAACTACAATGAAATACAATTACATAAACTAACTAAAGTACAAAAAATAAAAAAAGCTAAGTTACAAAAAATAAAAAATTAAGTTACAAACATGTTAAAAATATTACAACAATTTTAAGCTACTTACACCTAATCTAAGCCCCCTAATAAAATAACAAACCCCCCCAAAATAAAAAAAATCCCTACCCTATTCTAAATTACATAAATTTCAAAGCTCTTTTACCTTACCAGCCCTTAAAAGGGCCATTTGTGGGGGCATGCCCCAAAAAGTTCAGCTCTTTTGCCTGTAAAATAAAAATACAACCCCCCCCCAACATTAAAACCCACCACCCACATACCCCTAATCTAACCCAAACCCCCCTTACAAAAACCTAACACTAATCCCCTGAAGATCATCCTACCTTGAGTCGTCTTCACTCAGCCGAGCCACCGATGGAACTGAAGAGGACATCCGGAGCGGAAGAAGTTAATCCTCCAAGCGGCGCTGAAGAAATCTTCCATCCGATGAAGTCATCATCCAGGCGGCGCTGAAGAAGTCTTCGATCCGGCCGATGTCATCTTCAAAGAGGCGCTGAAGAGGTCTTCTATCCGGGCGAAGTCATCTTCCAAGCCGGGTCTTCAATCTTCCTTCCGCCGACGCGGAACCACCTTCTTCACCGACGGACTACGACGAATGACGGCTCCTTTAAGGGACGTCATCCAAGATGGCGTCCCCTCAATTCCGATTGGCTGATAGGATTCTATCAGCCAATCGGAATTAAGGTAGGAAAATCTGATTGGCTGATGGAATCAGCCAATCAGATTGAGCTCGCATTCTATTGGCTGTTCCGATCAGCCAATAGAATGCGAGCTCAATCTGATTGGCTGATTGGATCAGCCAATCGGATTGAACTTGAATCTGATTGGCTGATTCCATCAGCCAATCAGATTTTCCTACCTTAATTCCGATTGGCTGATAGAATCCTATCAGCCAATCGGAATTGAGGGGACGCCATCTTGGATGACGTCCCTTAAAGGAGCCGTCATTCGTCGTAGTCCGTCGGTGAAGAAGGTGGTTCCGCGTCGGCGGAAGGAAGATTGAAGACCCGGCTTGGAAGATGACTTCGCCCGGATAGAAGACC
The DNA here is from genome assembly GCF_027579735.1 of Bombina bombina. Taxonomy (NCBI): domain Eukaryota; kingdom Metazoa; phylum Chordata; class Amphibia; order Anura; family Bombinatoridae; genus Bombina; species Bombina bombina. The sequence continues at coordinate 332,749,213 of NC_069503.1, forward strand.
TCTTCAGCGCCTCTTTGAAGATGACATCGGCCGGATCGAAGACTTCTTCAGCGCCGCCTGGATGATGACTTCATCGGATGGAAGATTTCTTCAGCGCCGCTTGGAGGATTAACTTCTTCCGCTCCGGATGTCCTCTTCAGTTCCATCGGTGGCTCGGCTGAGTGAAGACGACTCAAGGTAGGATGATCTTCAGGGGATTAGTGTTAGGTTTTTGTAAGGGGGGTTTGGGTTAGATTAGGGGTATGTGGGTGGTGGGTTTTAATGTTGGGGGGGGGTTGTATTTTTATTTTACAGGCAAAAGAGCTGAACTTTTTGGGGCATGCCCCCACAAATGGCCCTTTTAAGGGCTGGTAAGGTAAAAGAGCTTTGAAATTTATGTAATTTAGAATAGGGTAGGGATTTTTTTTATTTTGGGGGGGTTTGTTATTTTATTAGGGGGCTTAGATTAGGTGTAAGTAGCTTAAAATTGTTGTAATAGTTTTAACATGTTTGTAACTTAATTTTTTATTTTTTGTAACTTAGCTTTTTTTATTTTTTGTACTTTAGTTAGTTTATGTAATTGTATTTCATTGTAGTTCTTTGTAGGTAGTTTATTTAGTTAATTTAATGATAGTGTAGTATTAGGTTTAATTGTAACTTAAGTTAGGATTTATTTTACAGGTAATTTTGTATTTCTTTTAGCTAGGTAGTTATTAAATAGTTAATAACTATTTAATAACTATTCTAACTAGCTAAAATAAATACAAAGTTACCTGTAAAATAAATATAAATCCTAAGATAGCTATAATATAATTATTAATTACATTGTAGCTATCTTAGGGTTTATTTTACAGGTAAGTATTTATTTTTAAATAGGAATAATTTATTAAAGTATAGTGTAGTGTTAGGTGTAATTGTAACTTAGGTTAGGATTTATTTCACAGGTACATTTCTCTTTATTTTAGCTAGGTAAGCTATTAAATAGTTAATAACTATTTAATAGCTATTGTACATGGTTAAAATAAATTGAAAGGTACCTGTAAAATAAAAATAAATCCTAAGATAGCTAGAATATAATTATTATTTATATTGTAGCTATATTAGGGTTTATTTTAAAGGTAAGTATTTAGTTTTAAATAGGATTCATTTAGTTAATAAGAGTTAATTTATTTAGATTTATTTAATTAATATTTAAGTTAGGGGGCGTTAGGGTTAGGGTTAGGTTTAGGGGTTAATCATTTTATTACAGTGGCGGCGGCGTAGTGGGGGGCAGGATAGGGGTTAATAAATTTATTATAGGTGGCGACGGTGTAGGGGGGGCAGATTAGGGGTTAATAAATGTATTATAGGTGGCGACGGTGTAGGGGGGGCAGGATAGGGGTTAATACATTTAATATAGGTTGCGGCGGGTTCAGGGAGCGGCGGGTTAGGGGTTAATACATTTATTATAGTTGCGGTGGGCTCCGGGAGCGGCGGTTTAGGGGTTAATATGTATAGAGTAGCTTGCGGTGGGCTCCGGGAGCGGCGGTTTAGGGGTTAATAACTTTATTTAGTTGCGGCGGTGTAGGGGGGGTCAGATTAGTGGTGTTTAGACTCGGGGTACATGTTAGGGTGTTAGGTGTAGACAGCTCCCATAGAAATCAATGGGATGTCTGTCAGCAGCGAACTTGTACTTTCGCTATGGTTAGACTCCCATTGATTCCTATGGGATCCGCCGCCTCCAGGCTGGCGCTTTGAAAACCAGGTACGCTGGGCCGTAAAAGTGCCGAGCGTACCTGCTAGTTTTTTGATAGCTAGCAAAAGTAGTGAGAATGTGCCGCACTTGTGTGCGGAACATCTGGAGTGACGTAAGAATCGATCTGTGTCGGACTGAGTCCGGCGGATCGAAGCTGACGTCACAAAATTCTACTTTTGCCGGTCTCGAGCCTTTGATAACTAAGGCGTATCAGCCTCGCCACAAATACGCTGCGGAATACGCAGCGTATTTGAGGTTGACGGCTTGATAACTACCCCCCAGAGAGTCTGTATGGATTGTGGGTGTGAGTGGGTGGCATGTGAAACTCTGCAGGGTCGGGCATTTCTAGGCAGGTATTGTTTAATTAGAGGCTTAATTAAGGTTGGAAGGTATCCTGTAAAATCCATGAAAAAATGGATACTTAAAGGGACAGTCAACTCTAAAATTGTTATTGTTTAAAAGGATAGATAATCCCTTTATTACCCATTCCTCAGTTTTGCATAACCAACACAGTTATATTAATACACTTGTTACTTCTGTGATTACCTTGTAGCTTAGCATCTTCTGACAGCGCCCTGATCACATGGCTATTTATTATCTATTGACTTGTATTTTAGCCAATTAATGAAGTGTCATGCATAACTCCATGGGAGAGAGCACAATGTTATCTATATGACCCACATGAACTAGCAGTCTCCTGTTGTGAAAAGCTTATAAAAAAACACGTGAAAAGAGAAACAGGCAGAAATGTATAGGTTTAAAAGCTAAAAAGTTATAGGGGCCGATTTACTATGATGCAGGCGGACATGATCCGTCTTCACGACATCGCTAATTGCAGACAGCATACGCTGTCGCCATTTAACATTGCACAAGTATTTCTAGTGAAATGCTTGTGCAATGCTGCCCCCTGCAGATTCACGGCCAATCGGTCGATAGCAGGGGGTGTCAATCATCCCGATCATATCTGATCGGGCTGAATGCTGTCTGCCACCTCAGAGGTGGCAGATAAGTTAAGGAGCAGCGGTCTTAAGACTGCTGCTTCGTAACTTAGGTTTCAGGCGAGCCGGAAATCTCGGGCGTAGAAAGAAGCACCCACTGCTTGATAAATCTACCCCTATATCACCTATCAGTCCTGTTTTCAAATATAACTTAATCTCTGCCATGGATTTGGCTGAAATGTGCCAGAAGATTATTTACTTTTCAGTTTTCCTTGTAAGTCTAGTATTTTCCAGCTTTTCTACATTTTGGTGGGAGCTGAACCATTGACAGTAACAAAAGTTATTTAGCAATTTAAATTTATTATCATTTTATTTTACATTTTAGTAAGTATCAGAAATGACTATAAACCCTGAACAATTAATACATTCAGGTGTTTTATTATTATTAATAATAAACTATTTGTATGGTACTATCTGAAATTTAGTGTATATATACATACTGTTAAAATCCCCTTTTTTAACCCTCAAGTACCCCTAATGGCTATATTGTTATCTTTTCCCTGTGTGCACTGGGGTTATTATTACTGACTCACCTGTACTCAGGTAGAGAAATACTTTGCATGTGAGAGTGCAAATTGAGAAACACTAGACGGTGTCAGGAAATAAATGGCAAGAATTATATATAAGTCTGAAAATATGTTACAGAGACTGGTGCCAATAAATCTGCCACAAAATACCAATGTAAAATATCACAAGTAAAATGTACCACAGTGAAATGAACCAGTAAAAATGTGTAATAAAATTAAATTAGATGGAGAAATGGGCTATCATAGATATATCCGCCCTCCTTATATGCTAAAATTCAATGCTTTCCTATTTCTTTTTAAAGACACGATGAGTCCACGGATCATCATCCTTACTTGTGGAAATTACACTTCCTGGTCAGCAGGAGGAGGCAAAGAGCACCACAGCAGATCTGTTAAATAGCTCCTCCCTTCTCTCCCACTCCAGTCATTCTCTTTGCCTACGTTAGTGATAGGAAGAGATAAAGTGAGGTGTTAGTATAGATTCTTCAATCAAGAGTTTATTATTTTAAAAGTAGTGCAAGATTGTACTGCTTTGTTCTAGGGTGTAGCTGTAGTCCAGATCAGCCTCTTCAGTAGAGCTTTTGGTGGCTTTAAAGCAATGGGAACTTCTGGGACATAATTCTCACTGCGCCTCCCATATATTTATGCTGCCCTAATCCTGATAGCCTAAGCAATTGTTAACTCAGGCTTCATCATCTTCCACAGGGCTATGGGAGGGAGAGGACCTCTTAAAGCTGCTGGACTGTCCTGATGTCGGGCAGATTTAAGGTAATTGCTGACTTCTTTTTATTCTGAGGATAACAGGAAAAAGACTCAGAGGAAAGTTAGCACTTGGTTATTTCATTTGAGGCTCAATATGGGGCTCTTTATTATGGGACACATACTCTCTGTGTATGGAGGGTGCAGTTTTTATGACAGTTTATGTACAGGCACTGGGGCTGGGGATTAAGCCTTTTTCCCTATCGGTTTATTTTTTGATAAAATGAAAGCCGGTCGGTTTGTGTGTGTTACTAACGCCCACGGTGGGCGGGGCTACCTTTCACACGCTTTCTAATTACACTGCGCAGTGTGTGGTTTGACTAGTACACGGGCTGTTCCGGATTTGCTGTGGGGGCTCCAATTTTACTCCTTTGCATCGGTACAGTGATTTCTTCAGTGCCACATTGGAACCGCATGTCAGTAGAGCTAGCGGTTTGTAGCAGTGTGGAAGCGATCCTCTCCTGCAGTGTTGGGACTTAGCTGGAAGAGTAAGTGGCAGGTAGGCACCACAGCAGAGCTGTTAAGGCGTAGAGGTGTCGGAAGAATTTAGGATGTTTAATTGAAAAGCCACAGTATACATTTTTTCTTTGTCAAGGAAAATAGTTTGCTTTTAACATTTAAAGTCACAGTATCTCTTTTTTATCATTTCAAATAACGTTATCTGTATAAATTTCGTTTTTTCTCTTTGAAGTCACGGTTGTTTTTCTTACAGTAAAAATATGTTTGCTTTTTAAAATTTAAAGGGCCAGTAGCAGTTTATTATACTAAAAGATATATTTTTTTTTCTCTCTGTGCTTCATTATGGACATAGAAGCTGTGCAATATGTTACTTGCTCCATGTGTTTGGATGCCAATGTGGAACCACCAATTCCTTTTTGTCCCCATGTATTGAGAGGGCTTTAAGTTATAGAGAAAAGATTTTTCATGAGCAAAATTTTTCTAAAGTGGATGCTTCTCAGGAATCTAATGACGAGATTTAGAGTAGGCCACAGCTTTCTCCCCAAGCATCCCAAACTTTCCTATGTTTCCTATAGCTGACGCTGTCAAGGAAGCTTGGCAATCGGTGCAAGGTGGAAGGGGCTATCTCCACTTTAGCCAAGCGAACTACTATTCCTATTGAGGATAGTTGTGCCTTTAAAGACCCCATGGACAAGAAGTTGGAGGGTCTACTTAAAAAGATTTATGTTCATCAGGGTCTGCTATTGCAGCCAGCTGCGTGCATTGCTAGTGTGGCAGCTTATTGGTTTGATGCTCTGTCTGAGTCTCTTAAGTCTGAGACTTCTTTGGAGAAGATCCAAGATAAGATTAAAGCTCTGAAGTTAGCCAATGCTTTTATTACAGATGCTTCTCTGCAAGTTACTAAATTGGCAGCTAAGAGTTCAGGGTTCTCTATCCTAGCCTGCAGAGCTTTATGGTTAAAACCTTGGTCTGCGGACGTGTCATCCAAGTCTAAGCTTCTAGCTATTCCTTACAAGAGAAAGACCTTGTTTGGACCTGGTCTTAAAGAAATTATCTCTGACATTACAGGAGGTAAGGATCACTTCCTTCCTCAGGATAAGAGAAGTAAACAAAAAGGACAACAAAGTGATTTTCATTCCTTTCATAATTTCAAGGGAAATTCTTTCTCTTCATCCTCTAAACAGGAAGGAAACTATTCACAATCTAAACCTTCTTGGAGACCAAACCAGCCTTGGAACAAGGGTAAACAGTCCAAGAAGCCTGCTGCTGACTCCAAAACAGCATGAAGGGCATGCCCCCGATCTGGGACTGGATCTGGTAGGGGGCAGACTTTCTTTCTTCATTCAGGCTTGGGTGCGAGATGTTCAGGATCCCTGGGCCATAGAAATAGTGTCCCAGGGATACAAACTGGAGTACAAAAATTGTCCTCCCCGAGGAAGATTTCTTCTTTCAAGATTATCTGCAAACCAGATAAAAAGAGAGGCGTTCTTACATTGTGTAAGAGACCTCTCCTCCTTGGGAGTGATTATTCCCGTTCCTGTACAGGAACACGGGCAGGGTTTTTATTCAAATCTGTTTGTGGTTCCCATAAAGGAGGGAACCTTCAGACCTATCTTAAACCTCAAGAGTCTAAACAAGTTTCTCAGAGTTCCATCATTCAAGATGGAGACTATTCGTACCATTCTTCCATTGATCCAGGAGGGTCAATTTATGGGGACAGTGGACCTAAAGGATGCATATCTTTATGTTCCTATCCACAGAGATCATCACAAGTTCCTAAGGTTTGCCTTTCTTGACAAACACTTTCTGTTTGTGGCTCTTCCTTTCGGGCTGGCCACAGCACCCATAATTTTCACAAAGGTTCTGGGGTCTATGCTGGCATTTCTAAGACCGCAGGGCATTGAGGTGGTGCCTTATCTGGATGATATTCTAATCCAGGCGCCATCTTGTCAGCAAGCAAGGTCCCATACCGACATTGTTCTATCCTTCTTGAGAACTCACAGATGGAAGGTAAATCTGGAAAAGAGTTTCTTAATCACGAAGACAAGGGTGACTTTCTTGGGAACTCTAATCGATTCTATATCTATGAGGATTTTTCTGACAGAGGTCAGGAAATCAAAGATTCTAGATACCTGTCGAGCCCTTCAGTCCAATTCTCGGCCGTCAGTGGCCTAGTGCATAGAAGTAATCAGACTGATGGTGGCGGCAATGGACATCATCCCGTTTGCTCGGTTTCACCTCTGACCTCTGCAGTTAAATATGCTCAGGCAGTGGAATGGAGGTTATGCAGACTTGTCTCCTCGAATAACCCTGGAACAGGAGACAAGGGACTCACTTCAATGGTGGTTGTCTCTGGATCATCTATCCCAGGGAACATGCTTTTGCAGACCGTCCTGGGTGATTGTGAGAACAGATGCCAGCCTTCTAGGGTGGGGAGCTGCCTGGGGTTCCCTAAAGGCTCAGGGAATGTGGACTCAGGCGGAGTCTGTTCTTCCTATAAACATCCTGGAACTAAGAGTGATCTTCAATGCTCTTCTGGCCTGGCCTCAGTTGGCTTTGGCCCAGTTCATCAGATTCCAGTCGGACAACATAACGACAGTGGCTTACATCAATCATCATGGAGGTACGAGGAGTTCCTTAGCGATGACCGAGGTAGCCAAGATAATCCGGTGGGCGGAGACCCATTCTTGCCATCTGTCAGTGATCCACATCCCAGGGGTGGGCAACTGGGAGGCAGATTTTCAGAGCAGACAGTCCTTTCATCCGGGAGAGTGGGAACTCCATCCGGAAGTATTCTCCAACCTGATTCTCAAATGGGGTGGGCCGGAGTTGGATCTCATGGCATCTTGTCAGAATTCCAAGCTCCCGAGATACGGGTCAAGGTCCAGGGATCCCCAGGCGGAACTGATAGATGCTCTGGCAGTTCCTTGGTCCTTCAGCCTAGCATATCTTTTTCCCCCTTTGCTCTTCTTCCTCGGGTCATTGCTCAAATCAAACAGAAGAAGGCATCAGTGATCCTCATTGCTCCTGTGTGGCCTCGCAGGATTTGGTATGCCGATCTGGTGGACATGTCATCTCTGCCACCTTGGAGGTTTCCATTGAGGAAGGATCTTCTCATTCAAGGACCCTTCCTTCATCCAAATCTATTTTCTCGGAAGCTGACTGCTTGGAGATTGAACGCTTAATCTTAGCCAAGCGGGGTTTTTATGATTCGGTCATAGAGATCTTGATTCAGGCGCGTAAGCCTGTAACTAGAAAGATTTACCACAAGATATGGCGTAAATATCTTTATTGGTGTGAATCTAAGAGCTACTCATGGAGTAGAGTTAGGATTCCCAGTATTTTGTCTTTTCTCCACGAAGGATTGGAGAAGGGTTTATCGGCAAGTTCCCTAAAGGGTCAGATCTCTGCCTTATCTATTTTGTTACACAAACGTCTGGCAGATGTCCCAGATGTTCAATCCTTTTGTCAGGCCTTGGTTAGGATCAGGCCTTTGTTCAAACCAGTTACTCCTCCATGGAGTCTGAATTTAGTTTTTAAAGTTCGTCAAGGGGCTCCATTTGAGCCTATGCATTCCTTAGATATTAAGTTGTTATTTTGGAAAGTTTTATTTCTTGTTGCTATTTCTTCAGTTCGAAGAGTGTCTGAGCTTTCGGCGTTGCAATACAATTCACCTTACCTTACTTTCCATTTGGATAAGGTAGTTTTACATACTAAACTAGGGTTCCTTCCTAAGGTTGTTTCAGACAGGAACATTAATCAGGAGATTGTTGTTCCTTCCTTGTGTCCTAATCCTTCTTCTCAGAAGGAACGTCTTCTGCACAATTTGGACGTTGTCCGTGCTTTAAAGTTTTACTTACAAGCAACTAAAGACTTTCGTCAGTCTTCTTCTCTGTTTGTAATTTTCTCTGGAAAATGTAAGCGTCAGAAAGCTACGGCTACCTCTCTTTCTTTTTGGTTGAAGAGTATCAACCGCTTCGCATATGTGACTGCTGGACCGCAGCCTCCTGAAAGGGTTAATGCTCATTCTACTAGGGCTGTTGCTTCCTCATGGGCATTCAAAAATGAAGCTTCTGTAGAACAAATTTGCAAGGTTGCAACTTGGTCTTCTCTTTGCACTTTTTATAAATTTTACAAATTTGATACTTTTGCCTCGGCTGAGGCTGCTTTTGGGAGAAAGGTACTTCAAGCAGTAGTGCCTTCCATTTAGGTTCCCTGTCTTGTCTCTCCCTTATCATCCGTGTACTCTAGCTTTGGTATTGTTTCCCACAAGTAAGGATGATGATCCGTGGACTCATTGTGTCTTTAAAAATAAAATAAAATTTATGCTTACCTGGTAAATTTGTTTCTTTTTAGACACGATGAGTCCACGGCCCGCCCTGTTTTAAGACAGGTTATTAATTTTTGTAAACTTCAGACACCTCTGCACCTTGGCTTTTCCTTTCTCTTCCTAACTTTGGTCGAATGACTGGAGTGGGAGAGAAGGGAGGAGCTATTTAACAGCTCTGCTGTTGCTCTTTGCCTCCTCCTGCTGACCAGGAGGTGTAATTCCCACAAGTAAGGATGATGATCCGTGGACTCATCGTGTCTAAAGAAACAAATTTATCAGGTAAGCATACATTTTCTTTTTTTTTGTTTAGTTTAATAACAAATACTGTACATCAAATTAAAGGAGTATATGTGTGTTGTGTGTTTGCAGTTTTGTTACTTAAAAGGCTATTATAGTGATAAAATAACATGTTCTAATTTGTAAGAGTGTGTAATTTTAAGACTATTGACCCTGCACCTCTATGTCCCAGCAAAGTTGTTAAACACATAGTAGAAGTACCACTTGGCGACCAGCAGTGCACTAGAGCATCAGTTTCTGCTTGGAATCTTTAGTGCTCTGCAGATCCCATGCTGTATGTCTACTATGTGTTTGACACCATTCCAATGGTTAAACAAATAAAGGAGCAAGGTTGCTAGTCTTAAAATTACATGCCCTAACAAACTAGAGCATGTGATTTGAAATGTCCCTTTAATGTTTCAAAATAAATGCTATCTATATATTTTCTTCTGTTTTTGTAGCCAATGCAATTTTTGCAAATTCTGCACTATGTGCTCGATTTATCAATCCCTTCTTAACCCTTCGACTGCAGGTTTGCACAAGCAAAGTAAATTGGAAAGTTGCCTAAAATGACATGCTCTATCTGAGCCATGAAACTTTCATTTTAACTGTACTATCCATTTTGGCACTAATGTAAATATTTTTCCTGCACATTTTCTGGCTTTTTAAAAAGATAATGATGACTTAAAAATTGTAATTCTTCAGGCACCAATGCATTTTAATTTAAGGCTGTAACTTATTTTAATATAATGTGCTAGCCTTCCTGGCTCTAGATTTAAGACTATTAAAACATTAGAAACCCTAGTACTCTGTTTTTCTAACTCAGTTACATAGACATTCTAGTAATCACAACCTAAAATTCTTGACTCCTCCTCCCTAAGTGCTTGATGATTTAAAGGGACAGTCTACACCAAAAATGTTCTTATTTAAAAAGATAATCCCTTTATTACCCATTCCC